>NW_027186296.1:2147608-2156029 GCF_028583685.1 Petaurus breviceps papuanus | reverse complement strand
ACCTGAGATCGAATCTGGGCTCTGATACTTAGTACCACACCCAGAAATAACTGGCCATGTAACCTTGAGCAAATTACTTAACCCCAATTACTTAAAAAAAAAATTCACACATTGATCATGTCTGAAAATACGTCTCATTCTGGACCTATTGTCTATTATCTCTGCCCAGAGGTGGAAAAAACAGTTTGTCATCCTCTTCCAGATTCATGAATCATAATTACAAAGATTACAATTTTTCTGTCTTTTGAAGTTTTTTTTTCTTCTTCATTGTATTAAAGCCACTGTATCCTTTCTTCTCTTGTTTTTGAGACTTTTTTTTTCTCTTTCCTTTTGGATGATCACATTCTGAGATCTTTGCTCATAGTAGTTGCTTACCAGCCTTGTGCGATTCTTACTGGTTCTTTAGTACTTGAACTCTTGTCTTCAGATTGGGAGCTGTGGACTTTGGTTAAAAAATTCCTATGTGTTTTCAGCTTGGGGTTTCTTCAGAAGGTGATTATTTTTATTTTTCTCTTTGTACTCTGATTCCAATCAATTTGGGCAGTTTTATTTTCATAATTTCTTGAAATATAGTATCCAGAGTTTCCTGTTTGGTTATAGTTTTCAGGTACAAGATGATTCTTAATTGTTTCTCTTTAACTTTTTTCTAAGTCAATTGTTTTGACAGTAGATATCTTATATGTACTTATATTATTTCAGTCTTTTGGCTTTGTTCTAACATTTCTTGTCTTATTAAATTGAGTTACATCTGCTTCATTTTATTTTTTAGGGAGTCTACTACCTGGACAAGTTTTCCACCTTCTGTTCTAAACTGTTTATTCTTTTTCCATTTTTCCCCTCAAGGGCTATCATTTTATTTTTAATTTCATTTTTAATCCTTTTCTTCATTCTTCCAACTTAGACTCTTTGTGATCAAGTTATTCATTTAATGTTATGAGTTAACCTCTTCAGAATTTATCTCCTGGGATTCTTTTTACCCAAAGTATGTCTCTGGTTTGCCTCTATTACTCTTATTTCGCATCATCAATTTTTGTATTAGGACTTTGTACCATGTGCATGTTCTGTCCCTTCCTACAGTTTCGAATGGATTTGGGAAGGCCTTTTTTGGTACCATCCTCTGCCACAGTCTCTGGCTTCTGTATCCATTTTTTCTGTTGGTACAACATGGCTATTGGCCTTGATCCATCTCTGTCTCCTTCTACTTTCACCATTCCTAATGCCTTACTTGGTCTCAATTTGATATTGGAGATTTTTCTGGTCTTAGGCCTTCTGAAAATCACTTCAGTGCTCATGCCCAATTGTTGAGCTGCCTATGTTTCTGGCTATGGCTCTGAGCTGTCTGAAGCATGCACTACCCAGTCCTCTCCCCCTTGACAATGAATTAGTGGGGGAGTGGGAGCTGTCTTTGTTGTTGCCTATTGCTTCTCTGATAGTCCTGGGCTAAGATCCTACTGGCTCAAGATCCTTTGTATAGGAGTTTGTGCTGGATTCATAGTTATTTAGTGACCTTCCATTCAGGGCTGCATTAAGTTGCAAGCCCTGTTTATTGGAATTCACTTTGGTTTCCTTCTCCCCTGGTGACATCCCTTTTTTGGATGCCTGCAGTCTTCTGACCTATATACTCACACAATCCTGGACTGGATAAAAAGAACTTATTAGTATTTGTTTTTGGCCTTGATCATTTCTCCATCTGGTAACCTTAGAGATTTTTGTAGAACTAGGCTTCTCTAAGACCACTTTAACATGTTGTCTTTAGATAGACTGGTCCCCTATGTTCCAAACTGAGTTGCTATTGTTTTCCTATGCTTCTTTTGTACTGGAAATATTGTCAGTGCCTCTGTAAATGCCAACATCCTGGAATAAAATCTCCACTATATTCCACTGGTTAAGACTATGGATGCAGGCCTTGACCCATACATATATTTTACAGCTCCCTCACTTACCATCTTCATATTAGGACAAACTTTTTTCTGATTTTTTTTTCCTTTGCTTCATTGCCACTCTTCTGTCTGCACAGGTAGATTTCCCTATTTCTAAAAAAAAAGTCCCCATAGCAGTTTCTTTCCAATCAGGTAATTCTCTTTCATCTTGACTCCCTTTCTGAGTTTTTTTGTTGCAAAAGCTATTTTTCATCCAACTCATTTCTTCATATAGAGTAGGTTCATGATATTAGATTTGAAAAAGTTAGAGATGATTTCATTCAAACCCCTCATTCCTCAAATGATGAAACTTAGCCCTACAAAAGTTATCATTTAGCTTAAGTGACAGTTTATTAATGACTAAGCCAGAATTAGTACCTAAGTGTCCTTAGTTCCAGTCCTCTGCTATTTCTACCATCCATGTTATTTCTAGTTCAGCCTGACCTCTTCCAGAGATTTGATTTTAATTTTTAAAGATATGTCCCTCTGAATATTTCAAAACATTTTGAAAATAACAGTTGGTAAAACAGAGATATACAGAAATTTTCTCAAAAACTATCATTTATTTATTTATTTATAAATCTTAGCTATAGATAGCAAATCATACCTTATTTCCATAGAAACCTTGAACAGGATCTACCTTGCTGAGGACATGATGAAATCAACACCCACATGGTTAGCTCTTTAGAAACTGATATTGTTTAATTCAAGCCAATATATCTATTACCCTAACATTTCCTTAGCAAATGCTTTCTTTTCATAAAAGATGGCAGTGAGAATGTTGGAAAGTACTTTAAAAAAATCTGTTTTCAATCTCTTCAGATGTCTGTACTTAAGAGAATGTCTGAGTTGCAAGAGACTTTAGAAAGCCATTATGTTCAAGTCCAACCTGAAACATGGGTAACCTCTCTGATATCTCAGACAAATAGTCTTCAAGTTGCTTCTTAACACCTCCAGTGATGGGGAACTTAGTACCTTATGAGGCAGCCTCTTCTTTTTTGGACAAGTCTAATTGCTAGGAAGTTCTTTCTTATATGGAGTTGAAATCTGTTTCCTTATAATTGTTCTTAGTTCTCTTCAGTGTTAAGTAGAATAAATCTAATATTTCTTCTTCATGATAAAATTATGTTAAAGTGGAAAGAACACTAGATTTTTTGAATCAAAAGGACTTATGTTCAAATCTTAATTCTTACTTATATAGCCTTAGCCAAGACCCTTTACTTCCCAGGCCTCAATTTACTTCCTTATAAAAGGAGGGTCTTAGACTAGATGACTTCTAAGGTCACTTCCATTTAAAATCCTAAAACCCTATCATGGCCCTTTCCCTCCAATTATTGGTATTATTTTCTCCCAATTACACATTTTTTTTGTTCCTTAAATGGATCTTCTTCAGGTATGGTTCTGAATCCCCTTAATATCCTCGTTTACCTCTGTTTTAGTTTGCCAATTTCTATTCCAAAATGTGGTGCCTAGAGCTTAGAATTGAGTACAGTGGGATCATTGACAAGCATTTTCTGAATACTATGCTATTAATGTAGCCTAAGATGACATTACCATTTTTGGTCATTTCATGTCATCTTACTGCAGATTCTACCAATTCCCCTGGTTTTTTTTCACATGAACCCCATACTCTAAAGTCACTTATGAAAATTTGACCAGAAGAGGGCCAATGGTAGCTAATTCCTTCCTGGTTAATATTTGATCAGAGATCTAGCTGGCTTTAGCCATACTTCCTAGTATACCTCATCCATTTTTTATCTCTCACCCTGTCTGCCACTGCATCTTCCAGGTCACTGGAACTTGTGCTCTGCCCTGTCACAGCATGCATATACCCTTTACTTTCTCCCTTTCCTTTCACAATTTCCACATCTAGAATTGTAATGAAATTGTTACTGCCATTTCTGCTGGAAAGGATGCATTACTTGATTTTTCTGTTGCTCCATTAACCATTCTTTTGGCCTCTCAAACCAAAATAACTTGCCTTTGACTAATACATGTTGTATTGCCCTATTAAAATGTAAGCTTCTTGAAGGCAAAGACTATTTAGCTTTTGTTTTTGTATCCCTTCTGCTTAGCATTATGCTTGCCAGAGAGTGATTGCTTAATTAAACCTTTTCACACTGCTCAACAATTTCCAAATCCATCTAAATGTGTTCATCATGTTCACACTTCTTTATTTTGTCCACAAGGATATCGTGACAGACTTTGTTAGAATAATTCATTTTTGACAAATATGGTAGTGCTTACCTGGTGATCCTTGCTATGGGGAAGGTTGAATTCGACAGATCTGAGGTGCACTAAGGCAAAAGACAATCAGATTTCTGAATTAAGGATGTGGTGAGCTCCCAGGAGTCCATGGGGGACAGAGTCAGGAGGATGCCTAAAGAATAGTAAACCAGTCTAAACCAGAAACAAAGTAGGTCAAAGCTTCCAAGCTCATCAATAGTGCTATGGGTCCTGTAAGTGGCCACTGCATTTCTAAGATAAGAAAACCTAGGCTCAAGTTTTTAAAATTAAAATGAAAAAATAATCCATTTCCAAGAACTTGCTGAACATCTGCACTGAAATGTCCCACCAGCATCATAAAGTCAGAAAAGCCAATGCTGTACTAAGAATCCTGGCCTCCTTTTCCTAATTATTTCTTTTGATGGTAAGACCACTGTAATAGGAATGTAAATTTTTAAGATCTTCCCTGCCCCTAGGCACCTGGGGTGGGAGGCTTGTTTTTCAGTAGATACTTCTTGATTGTCCAGTGAGTCAATAAGGTTGTTACATTCTCTGAGCCAGGAGAAGGCTATATAAGCCCTGATGTGTAGCTTTGTTTTGGGGCTCACTTTGAGAAGTGTTCTATGATTTGATATGGATTCTGGGAAGTTGTTGTTGAGAGCTCCCCCTCGGCTTTTAAAAACCCAGAAGTTGAAACCCAGATGTTGATTGGGTATGGATGTAATGGTTGGACAGTTTGAAAACTACTTGATCTGTTTCTCCGTCTTGATAATTCTTTCTGTATATTCTGAAGTTCGGGGTGCTGACCTTTTTCCCCTGAACTAGGTAAATGATACATATTTGACTGATTAAAGTAAGCTTTTTGACCCATTTTGAGTTGCTTTCCTTTATCAAAGCAGATCTAAGAACCTGTGTGAGCAGCTACCCTGGGGACACTGGGGTGCTTGCCGCTAAAACCACTCTTCTAATAACTCAACTTAAAATTTAAATAAATCCTCTTTGCTCTGTCCATCTCTCATCTTACTCCAACATTGAATTAGTTTAAACCAAATCCTATTGATTCTACCTGAGAAATATCTCTCATGTCCAAACCATCATCTACGTTTCCACTAATGCCATCCTGTATCAGGACCTCATCATCTCTCACCTAGACAATTGCTATTTATAAAATTATCTCCTTAGTGGTCTCTCAGCCTCTAGCCTCTCCCATTCTTCCTATCACTGTTAAAATAATCCTCCTAATTCCCAGATCTGATCACATGATTCCCCAGCACACAACTTGCTCTTATTGCCTACCATATACAATTCAGACTCTAAAGTCTGACATTCAAAGTCTTCCAGATAGGTTCTCAGCTATATTTCTAGACTTATTCTATAGGAATCTTCACCTACAATCAAACTGAAATATTTTCCTTGTCTTCCTTTTTCTTTATGCCTTTGCCCCAAACATCCCACATGTCTGAATAGAAGAGCCTGTGCCTCCAGCCTTCAACTATTGGCTTTGTTGGCCTCCTTCAAAATCTAATTCAGGTGGCTCTCCTTCCATTTTTTTTTTCTAATCTGCCCAGTAGCTATAATTGTTCCCTCCTTAAATCCTTTAGGATACTCTGTTTGACATCTTCTATGCACTTAATAATTTTCTGATTTGTATTACTACTTATATACCTATCCCATGTTTGCTACTAAAGTAAGCTATTTGAAGGCAGGGATTGTACCACTTATATTACTGACACTTAGTCTAGTTCCTTGCCTGTACTGTGCAGGTAATGAAATGTTTGTTGAATTGAAATTGAAATCCAGGCTTATTATGTTCATGGAATTTCTACCAGGCTGATAATATCAGACAAAGAAAAGGAAGTTAGCCTGGCATAACTTGTTATTAATGAACCCATGTTGGATTTTAGTGATCATAGCCTCTCTTTGTATTTACCCATCTACAATTGATATGCTAATTATAAACAAATTTAGCCATTCATTAAGGCAAGTCTCCTAAATACCTTTACTAGGCTACACTATTAACCCAGTTTGAATTACTAAATATACCTGAAAGTAATAGCATTTCATTTCCTTTTTAATGTTCTACAATTTAGCTTTCCTTAATTCCAATGAACTTTCCCCTAATGTGAATTACCTCCATTTTTAACCGTACATATATTATTGAAATGATTATTTACTTTCTAAATGAAAGCCCCTTTAATTTCCCAAAACAAAAGGTTATAAGAAATACAGGAGGGGCGGCTAGGTGGCACAGTGAATACAGCACCGGTCCTGGAGTCAGGAGGACCTGAGTTCAAATTTGACCTCAGACACTTAACACTTACTAGCTGTGTGACCTTGGGCAAGTCACTTAACCCCAATTGCCCTACCCCACCCCTTCCAAAAAGAAAAAAAATACAGGAAATGGGGAGGGGGAGCCATGGAGTAGTGACTAAAGAGATAAACTCAGAGTAAAGAAACCTTGATTCAAGTCATGTGCATCTGTATGGATGGAGGAATGCCCTACATAGAAGAGATCATAAACAGATCTGAAAAAGAAAAGGGAATGGGAAGAGTTACTCAACTGTTTATAAATTTTTACTCTGTGATCTCACTACTGGGCATATACCCCAAGGAGGTCAAAAACAGAGAGGAAGGTCCCAAATACATCATATTTATAGGAACACATTTTGTGGTAGGGGAAAAAATAAACCCTGGAAACAATGTGGATGATCATTAGTTGGGGAATAGCTCTTGAACAAATTGTTTTATCTGAATGCAATGTAATAATTTGCAATGTAAGAAAAGACTATGGAGAATTGAGAGAATCTTGGGAAGAGGAATGAACTTTTGCAAAATAAGCAGATCTAAGAGAATACCATCTACAATGACTACAAATAACATTAATGAAAACCATACTAAAAAGCTGTTTAATTAATTATAATAAAAAGCAGCTTAGCTACAATTAAATCTAATGACCATTAACAAAACTAGTGTTAAAATAACACATTTCCTTCTTTACAGTAGAGTGCTACCATGTAGCAGACACTATCAGAAATTATCTTTGTGTCAATTGGTTTTATTTGTTATTGGGAAAGATTTTGTGGGTTTGGGGGTGGTGTTTAAAGGCAAATAACGAAGATGTAGGTAGGGCAGTTGGGTGGTAGTACAGTGGATAGAGTGTCAGACCTGGAGTTAGGAAACTAAATCTTCCTTAGTTCAAATCTGGTCAGTAGCTATATGACCTTGGGCAAGTCTCTTAACCATGTTGCCTCAGTTTCCTGTCTCAGATACTTACTAGCTGTGTGACCCTGGGAAGTCATTTAATTCTGTTTTACTCAGTTTCCTCATCTGTAAAATGATCTAGAGAAGGAAATGGCAAACCACTCCACTATCTTTGCCAAGAAAACCCCAAATGTTGAAATGAATAGTTGGACACACCTGGAAAAGATGACTGAATAATAACAACTGTGGTACAAAAATGAGAGGCAACAGTAAAAGTTAAAAAATAAAACAAATCCATAAATAAAAATGAAAATAAGAAAGATAGTTCTGGGCAATGTATTATTTAATACTACATGGACAATATTTAGACTGACTTTAGCTTTATCTTCTTTGAAAAGAAATATATTAGAATAAATATTTGCCATTTATGTAGTTTAGGACTTTGTTTGAATAAGTGCCAGGGTAACAAGCTGGAAGGCCCATATCTTCCCCACCTTTCTGGCCCATCCTTTGGTCCAGACTAGTGGGATGGGACAAAACCATCCCCATTTGTTTCACTGAAGTAGAGAATTTGGATACAATTGGAAATTCAGTAAGTGTGGTCCAGGAGACAGGGAAATTATAAAATAGTCAAAGTTTATCTTCAGCACCTTTTATTTTTAAATCCATTCTATGCCTTCCCCTTGCCTCCCCTCCTCCCCCACTTCCTTATGGGGTATTACTCCTCAGCTCAAGTGCTCAATATTCTTAGATTTTTATCTACTTTTTCCCCTATTATAATTTGTTCCAAAAAAGAATATAATGTATTTATTCATATTGAGTTTTCCTGAAATGAGTTATTAGAACCAATGCAGGGAGATTTTCTAGATTAAGTTCAGGCCCATTGATACTATGTTAATTCTGATCCTCTTTTTCATATATATAGATATATATATCTATATCTATATTTATTTATTCATTCATGTATCATTTCTTTATTTACTCACTTATTCATTCATCTATTCATTTGTAAGTTTGCTTACCCATTCATCTATCTATCTATCTATCTATCTATCTATCTATCTATCTATCTATC
>NW_027186296.1:2100924-2147598 GCF_028583685.1 Petaurus breviceps papuanus | reverse complement strand
ATCTATCTATCTATCTATCTATCTATCTATCTATCTATCTATCTATCTATCTATCTATCTATCTATCTATCATCTATCCATACATCTATCCATACATCTATCCATCTATCTAGGACCAGAACTGAGATTTCATTGGTAGAGGGAATTTTTGGTGCAATGTATATAGTCTTTGATAGTTGCCTGGGTCTTTGAGAGGTTAAGTGACTTGCCGAGAGTCACAAAGCCAGTATGTATCAGAAGCAGGATTTGAATAGAGGTCTTCCTGACTTTTGGGTCAACTCTCAATCCATTTTATAATGCTGCATTTCAGTATTTAAAAAACAAACAAACAAAAAACAACTAAAGCCTAAAGGAATGACTCTTAAAAGCACCAGAATTGTTACATCTATTGGAAGGGAAATTTTCCTCATGCTCATAGACCAAGTGGGAGGCTCCTAGCTTCATGCTTATTCCAGTCAAGGTTGTATGCGGAAAGCATTTCCTGAAGGGCAGTGAGGATTGGAGAACTACGGGGTAGAAAGAGTGATTGAGAAAGAGAGTAGAGTTTGAGTGACTACTTCATTTTTATGTTCTTTCTAGGAAAGCAACCGTCCACATACTCATGTCAAAGCCCTGGAGGCAGCTACCTTTGTTACTGACTTGTTTGCTTAATCACAAGCAGATACCTGAGTGTAGTCAAGCATTGTAGTAATGTAGCAAAACAGCTGCAGAAGTAGTTTTAAATGAGCAGTAAAACGCACTCATATCTATGTGCAAGCACTTTTTTTTTTCCTATGCACTGAAGTTGGGCTTCAAACTGCTTTCTGCTGCAATTCATGTCCATTAAAAGAAGTGCATTGCTAATATAGAATCTTGGCCCCCAAATACTCCTTATTTAGAAATAATGCGCTTTGGGGACTAATGAGCATACAACCCTCTCCTGTCCTCTTATAACACCTTTGCAATGGCATTGAACCAAAGTGATTAATGGAGGCTTTAGCAGGGAATTGGCTCCAATCCATATTCAAATATACACTAACTAAGGGGAACCTGGAAAGAGATACTGTGCTGAATAGCAGGAAAAATCCTCTGGCTCAGTGATTGGGATTTTCTATTATAAGAACAGATGAACTAGAAGTTATAGACGTCTTACTAAAATCAATCCAGGCAAACTATGAAATGGCATTATTAAAAGAAGTTGCTACCATTGATGAAGGTGACTGAAGGGGTTTTCAAAAGGTATTTAAATCTGAAGGAAATGTTTTAAGTACTCTCTGAATGAAGGTAGGGGGATGGACAAAATGACCTCTATTACTAGGATTCTAGCCTTAGAATCCTTTGATTCTTGAAGGTGATTGGTATTGGAAGGCATGCCAAGGGCAGATGGAGAAGGGGGGTGTGGTTGAGATGATCTGGCCTTCTGCCTAGAATTAAACATTTCCTATTTTTCTTTCTCATTATCATTTCAAAGTAGTTTGCTATATATTGTTATTATATTATCATTATTTCTATCTGACATGCTGTGCAAGAACATCATGATTTTAAATATCTTAATAACAACCCAAAGAAAGGACCTAAAAAGTAATGTTCTGAATGAAAACAGATGGCCACCAAGTGTGAATTTTGAATTCTTGTATTTTTTTATGGGGAGTAAATGCGGTTAGCAAAAGGTTATGCTAATAAGCAAAATGTTCTTGTATTGTTATGAGTGCATTATTTAAAATCATTTCTGAGATATGCAAAGTGCTGCAATGGTAACCTAAGAGATTCTTAAAAAAAAAATACAAGGCCTTTGTGATGAAGATAATCAGATTTAAGCAGAGCCTTGAGTAACTGGTTGTTTTGTTTTGTTTTGTTTTAAGCAAAAACAACACAAACAAGAGGGAATAAATCCTATACATTCACCAAAGGAATATACTTTTATCAACTGCACATCTGGAAAGACCAAGGGGATTGTGTATACCTGAACTCTGCACTGGGGCTATTTTAAAATCTCTGCAGGCTTCCTGGGAAGAGGAACAGTAAATATGACCAGGAAACTTGAACTCACCGTCCAAATGCTACTGCCTTCCTTAGAGGCCATCTGAATCCTTTACTGTTACCTCCCTATCATGACCCTTCTTGGAACTTCCGCTGTTTTCTCTTAGATTCCCAAATCTGATCGTCAGTTCTTCTCAGCCTTGGCTGCTATCACCACACTGAAGCCTCAAGTCGGCTTCGGATGGTCGAGTCCCTGAGTACCCTGCCCTTTTGCTCACCCCTTCTTGAGCTCTAAGGATTTCTATTGTTTCCTTCAGTTTTCTGGCTAGCAATATAGTGATTGTGAATTAAAAAACAAAACTCAACAACAATTTCTTTTTTAAACCTGCACGAGGATTTATTCCTATTCCTGGGCTAACCTTGCTGGCACTATCCTTTTAATACAGCTGCTATGATGTGTCAAATTGGCTGCCTGCCACATGCAGAGTCTACAGTGGGAAACACTACCTGTGGCAAGAGGCCAATCTGGCCAGATATCTTAGAGCAGCTGGATTAGTGGGATGATGCCCAAAGGAAAATACTAAAAGTATGTGGTTATGTTTTTTGTGACCATGTATATACAGACAGCTATGCAGTGTATACAATGTATATACATATATTTGTATTTGTGTTCATAGGTGTATATACAAGTGTCATATTTGAATTCTTCTAGATACACAAGCAGACATAATGCACATTACTCTTTTTCTTTCATTTAGGCTACAGAGAAATCTAAAAGAATATTGCATTATATCTAAGATGTGTATCAAGAAGTAAGGGAACATATGACTAATTTATTTAAGTATCAAGGCAATATAGTGCAAAGGGCAACTAGGTGACACAACGGATAGAGTGTTGGCCCTGTACTCGGGAAGACTCATCATCCTGAGTTCAAATCTAGCCTCAGACACCAGCTGTGTGACCCTGGGCAAGTCATTTAACCCTGTTTCCCTCAATTTCCTCATCTGTAAAATGAGCTGGAAAAGGAAATGGCAAACCCATCCAACATCTCTGCCAAGAAAACCCCAAATGGAGTCATGTAGAGTCTGACACAACTGAAAAAGACTAAATAATAACGATAAAACATAATGTAATGGATAAGGTACCAGATATGAAGCCAGGGAGACCTGAGTTTAAATCCTACCTGAGACACTTCTGATTACCATAACCAGTAGTCACTTAAACTCTCTTAACCTCAGTTTCTTAATCTGTCATATGGTAATAGTGGTACCTATAGAAAAAACTTCAGAAAGGTGTTGCAAGATAATACAGGCAAAGTGCTTTGTAAAATTTAAAAGTGCTATGTAAATATCAAATATTTTTCAGTAGCAAATTCTTTTCTTTAAATACCTTAACCCCTTGGGGCAGCCAGGTAGCACAGCGAGTAAGAGCACCGGCTCCAGTGTTGAGACAGACCTGGAGATCGAATCCCGGGCTCAGACACTTAGTACCCACCCAGAAACACCTGGCCGTGTAACCTTGAGCAAGTTACTTAACCCCAATTGCTTAGGGGTGGCCAGGTGGCTCAGCGAGTAAGAGCACTGGCTCCAGTGTTGGAACGACCTGGAGATCGAATCCCGGGCTCAGACACTCAGCACCACACCCAGAAATAACTGGCCGTGTAACCTTGAGCAAGTTACTTAACCCTGATTGCTAAAAAAAAAAAAAAAAATACCTTAACCCCAATGGACATAGACAGGGTACATGGTACAAAACTTTTCCAACAGAAAGTATCTTTCCTTAGGTGAATGTCAAAGAACCTTAAAAAGCTACCACCTTTTCTTAGGAAAATTGTTAAAAGAATGCACACACTATATTATTGATATGTTCTGGGAAAGGTTTTATCCAAGTTGGTGTTTTGGGAGAGGGGTAATTTCTTCTGAGTAAAAGTACACGTTATTAGGCTTTATATTTAGTGGTTTTCATTCTGCATCTCCACCCCATTCCCACTCTAAAAGCTAATGGTCTGTAATCAACTATCTAAATACATCTTTTAAACCATGGACTCATAATTTAAAAGAAGTTTTGAGGAACCCTATCACAATGTAAATAATCACACACTAATGCTTATTTACTGGATTCTCTTAAAGAGGAATAAATGAACAGCTTATTCATGAAAACATGGACATACAAGAACTCTTTAAGTAGGGAGTCGTTATTTGCTTTACTAAGGAATTCTTTATTTCACAAAAGTGTTTACCATAGCATTCTTTTAACAGTGAATTCTTAATTTAAAATATGATTCAGCCATTGAAATATTATTCAATGT
Source organism: Petaurus breviceps papuanus (assembly GCF_028583685.1). NCBI lineage: Eukaryota > Metazoa > Chordata > Mammalia > Diprotodontia > Petauridae > Petaurus > Petaurus breviceps. Next base: position 2,143,331 of record NW_027186296.1, on the reverse strand, counting down.
CACCTTTCCAGGAACTATAATAACACTACATATTTTATAAGACTTTACATTTTATAAACTCTCTTTCTTGCTTGAGAGATAGTGCAAGCAAGCATTTTACAGATAAGGAAACTGAGGCCAAGAAGGGTTCAGTGATATGTGCAAGATTTCCCAACTAGTCAGTGGTGGACCCAGACATTTTGGCCCTAGGTCTTTTCATTGCATCATACTGTTTCTTGAACACGATTGTTTTGTAAAATAAGGTCCACTTTCTCTCCAGTTAAGGAAGCAGAAATACCATGTGACTTCCAAAGGTCTCAGAAGGACTTGATGGCCAAGATGGAGGAAGAACTCAGACTTCCAGATGTGCACCTTTATTTTTCTAGCCTGATGTTAAATCCCTGTGTCCCTGACCATATTTCTTTATCCATCTCAGTCTAGAGTTATGCTGTTGACCATTGGATGCCCTCTGATTTCCATGTTTTGTTGACACATTTTCACTTACAAAATTCTTACATACAAATAAACGTTCTGAAATGAAAGTGGCAAGAAAAATGTTAAATGTCATACTTTATAGTCCTAGATTACCCATTCATGCATAATTTTATTTTTATAAGCAAAGGAAATACCAATTCAAATAGATACTGATATAAACTTTAATTTTCCAGACCTTAAGGTTTAATGTGGATATTCCTCAGGTCTATAAATCAATCTAGGTCTAGCAAAGAAGGCTATATCAATATTTTGTCTGACAACACAGAGACAGTTTGGAATCAAGTTAAGAAAAAAAAAAGGTTACAAGTCCTGGATATTTTTTTAACATTTTTTTAGACCTCCCATACAATTAAAGAAAGATTTAGAAGGATTTTTAAACAGATTATAAAGAAACTTGTGCATTAGCCAGAATTTCAGGATGAAAAATTTTATTCAGATAGTGGCTGAGATAACATCTGAACCTAAAGAAGGCTAGCATATTCTTCAAAGAATAATAAAATGGTGATGAGTTAAAAGTTCAATTTCACCCAATTTAGTAAACATTTATTAAGTGCCTTCTATATGCCAGGCTGTATGGCTGTATGGTAGCTATACAAATAAAATGAAAACAAGGAAAACTGAGGAGGCAGAGAATACTAACCAATGGGGGAGGCTTAATAACACATATGGCACCTGAATTGATCCTTCAAAGAAAACAAAGCTTATTATAGGAGAAAATAAGCTGCTCCTCGTAGAGATTATTTTTATAATCTCCCAAAGCTAGCAAAGTTCCTGGAAGATTTTATGTGAATTAAATTGTTAAATATTCCAGAATTAGGAAAGTTTTGAAAGTTCTCCCAAATAAGAATCATGCTGTGGGTCTATTGCTTACCCTAGCACTAGCTACCTTTATAACTCCATTTTTGCTCAACTAAACCTAAAACTAAACTAAACTACAGATTTGCAAACTGAATTGCAACTTGAAAGTGCATGTGGGGAACAGAGCCCTTGGAAGGTTTTATACTGAAAGACAAAGGGAAGAAAAGGTGTCGTTCAGTTTCAGTTATAGTAAAGATTGCTCTTTGAACAAAATTCCTTATATATAACATATACTCAGTCTGACAGAATTCATTTATCTATAAAAAACTGCCTAGAAATCTAAGTGACTCTCTAGTTTTGCATACCTGGGGTCACTCTGAATAAAATCGGTTACCCTTCCACATTGTGACTTTCCCCATTGTGATTTCGATATATCATAGGTCGGCATAAGAAATTTAATGGAAATTTTGGGGGAATTTTGACAGATGACATATGAAGGCCAGCAGATGACACAGAAAATGTTTAGAAACCCAGAAATGCAGAAAATATATGCATAGTATTGTATAATACCAACATGCTTTATCTTTTAATCACTTCTCTGGTATGGTGGGAAGGCCAAAATTTTTTTTCATGGACTTTCCAGATTGTGGGTGTGCCCTTCCCTAACCCCTGTGATGTGGAAGGGAAAACATTACTGCTGTAACTGTCTTAGTGAAGCTTTAACAAAAGGATTTGCTCTGTGAAGCTTGGAGTCTGTCAAAGGCCTCAAGGCCAGAGGTTTCTCACCCCTTTATGGTTCCCATAGGGCTTTCTCAGGTTCTCTATTAGGGCCTCCTCTAGTGCTTGATATTTTAGCTAATCACCTTCGCGAAAAGTTCTGGAGCCCATATTGTGGTTCTCCTTGTCTTACTTAGTGAACCCATAATTTGAACCTTTATCTTCTGAGGACTTTAGTGATATGAAGTGGCATAAGTCATTTGTTTTATATTCAAAGTCAGTGGCAAAATTTGATTTGTTTTACAATTGACCTCATTGGGGTGGGTAGATGGAGTAGTGAATAGAGCACCTGCCCTGGAGTCAGGAGAACTTGAGTTCAGATCTGGCCTCAGACACTAACACTTTCTAGCCATGTGACCTTGGGCAAGTCACTTAATCCCAATTGTCCTGCATTCCCCACTCCAAAAAGCAAAATAAAATAATATAAAATAAAATAAAATTGACCTCATTTCCCTAATATGTACATTCTAATGATGGAGAATTCAAACAAATTCAACTCATGTTCAAAGGAGGGGTTTTGAGAAACATGCCCATGGTGTCAATAAATGAAGTCCTGAATTCTTCATGAAACTAAAGTGGCATAGCTTTTCAATCAGGAAGATCAATAGTTACTTGCTATGTGACAAATGGTAAATAACTTAATTTCTAAGTGCCCCACAGGCAACTCTCAAAGACTATAAAGGAGAGGTGAGCTGTGGAGCTGCAAGATGGTGGGCATTTCCACATCTAGGACCTCTCTGCACCAACCAGCCCCCTCAAAAAGGAGGCTGAAGTGAGAAAGGAAACAAAAGGAAGAGAAGAGTCACAGAATCTAGGAGAAGGAAGGATCCTTGTAGGCCATCTAGTCTCATTTGTATTACATAAATAATAGTAGCTAGCATTTATATTTAAAGTTGACGATGTGCTTTTACATAAATTACCTTATTTGAGCCTCATAACAAGCCTGTGTGGTAGATGCTAAAGATAGTATACCTGTTTTGTAGATGAGAAAACTGAGACTCTGAGACATTAATTGATTTGTCCAAGGTCAGAAGCAAAATTTGAGCCTAGGTCTAAAGCTCTATTCCAGGGTTGAAGAACCTGCAGCCTTGAGGTCACATGAGGTCCTCTAGGTCCTCAAGTGCCTCTAATGTGGCCTTTTGACTGAATCCAAACTTCCCAGAACAAATCCCCTTAGTAAAAGGATTTGTTCAGTAAAACTGGGACTCAGTCAAAAGGCCTAGACCTAGGACATAGAAAGCCACATGTGGCCTCAAGATCATAGGCTCCCCACCCCTGCTCTATCCACTGCACCATACTGCCTCCCAAGAACTTCTACACCTCTAAGATAATTAATAATAGTCTTCTAGCTTTTGCTCGAAGACTTCCAGCAAAGGAAAACCTACAAACTCCTGAGACAGTCCATTACACTTCATAGCAACATTGACTGCACAGAAGCCTTTTCGAATACCAAGCCTGGAAAAGTGAGACTAGGTGAGAACAAGTTGGAAAATGGAGAAATCTGAGAACAAAAAGAATCAGAAAGTGTTGAAATCAGCCACAAACGTGTCTTAATGAAATGTATATTTGAACTTTTGATTGCTCAGTTGAACTCAACTTCATAGGCAGCATGAGGTTCTCACATCACTGTTATTTAGAGAAATGGCCCTTTCAACAATAGCCTCCAGGAGCTGGTAGGATAGAAAATTCTAAAGGCATCAGAAATATCAAACTTCAGGAAACCTATAAATCTGAACAATAAAAGAAGTCACAAATGAGTTTGCATCAGTCAGAAGTTAGGAGCCAAAACTAAACAAACAAAAAACAACCCAAGGAATTGCGGAAGGAGGATAAAGTCAAACATTTGTTAAAGTCATTACTTTTTCTTTTCTTTTTTTTTTTTAATAGGGTAATGTGAGTTTCACATTCATCAGGTTTTGGAAACAGCTACGACACTGACACCAACCTGTATTTTATACATGTTAAAGCTCATAGAACCAAAATTCTTTGCCAATGTGCTTAGGAGTTTGTGAACACCACGCAATGACCTGCTTTTATCCATAAACCTGATTATGGAAAAGAGATAATGAAAGCACCTACGTCAGTTAGAGTTTTTGTGAAGATGCAATACAGTACTATTAATAAAGTCCTTTGCAAATATTAAAGTGCTACATAAATGCTACCTATTATTTTATTATTGTTTTTTAAATGAAACATGTCATCCATGTATTCTTCTCTTAGTCTGAGGTTGATATCTTATTCACGCAAGAGACTCCTTTGGGGGCAGCTAGATGGTGCTGTGAAAAGAGGCCCTGGAGTCAAGAGTTCAAATCCAGCCTCAAACAATTGACACACACTAGGTATGTGACCTTGGGCAAGTCACTTAACCCCTATTGCCTTGCCTTGCCTTCCCCCCTACAAAAAAAAAAAGAAACTCCTTTGGAGGAAACTCTCTTTTAGCAATGACAATAATAGCAACAACATAACTAATAACAACAACAACAAAAAAAATCTAGCAATTACACACAACTTCAAGGTTTGCAAAGGGCTGTACATATATATTATCTCATTTGATCTTCACCTGCTCTATGAGGTAGATGCTATTATTTCCCCCATTTTACAGGTGGGGAAACTGAGAGAGGTTAAGTGACTTTTCCAGAGTCATACAGCTAGTAGGTCTCAGAGACAATGTTCGAACTTGGGCCTTCATGGCTCCAAGGCCAATATTTTATCCAGCAGGCCACTGACTATTTTTACCAATGTAGTCATGAGCAACCATTGTGCAAGTTAGTCTTAGAGCATTGCTTGGGACACTCAAAGATTTAGTATCTTGTCCAGCATCATGAAGCCAATAGACTCAGAGATGTATCTTGAACACAGCTCTTCCTCTCAGAGGCCAGCTCCTCTGGAGCCTGTGAATGCTGAAATGAGCATACTGCCTCTCTTCCTTTACCACCCCAAAACATGATACACTTGAAGAAAAACCTTAGATGTGTAGCATAAACATGAGAGGAATGGAAGACGGCTTGAGGGTGCAGGAAATCACATCTTTTTTTATCAGGGAAATTGTAACATTGTTTCTCTAAAGAAGTCTTAGCATCTCTTTGCCCCCACAAGATGGTTGGTTCAGCTTGGATTTTCCTTTGAAGGTTACCCAAAGCAAGGATTCCTTTTTTTTTTTTGGGGGGGGGAGGCAGAGCAATTGGACTTAAGTGACTTGCCCAGGGTCACACAGCTAGTAAGTGTTAAATGTCTTGAGGCCAGATTTGAATGCAGGTCTTCCTTATTCCAGGGCCAGTGCTGTATTCACTGCGCCACCTAGCCGCCGCCAAAGCAAGGATTCTTGACATTTTATATGTCATGGACCCCTTTGGCAATCTGGAGAAGCCTATGAACCCTTTCTCAGAATAATATTCTTAAATGTATAAAAGAAAATACACAGGATTACAAAGAAATCTAGCTATATAGAAATACAGTTATCAAAATATTTTTTAAAAACAAACTCATGGATGTCAAGAACCTCTTGACAAGATGATATTAATATTCTAGTATCAGGAAACATTTGTATTTTGTTTAATTTTTAGTAGAACTGATCGATAAAGTTCTATTCTGATGCCACGTTTTATCAAGGAGTCAATCTGGTGCAAGTTTTGGCATATCCTACCAACCTGGTGAGGTTTCAAATATAGTTCTGATGAAGAATTTGTTCTCCAAAACCGGTCTACCTTAAGTTCATTCTCACCTGAAGTTTGGTTGAGGGTGGTGAATTCTTCTACTCAATCAATGTAATCAATCAATCAAGTGACTTATTAAGTACCTACTATTTGCTTAATAAAGACCTATGTTCCTTACTGGGGATACAAAGACAAAAATTAAGTGATGCCTGTCCTCAAGGAACTTATATTCTATCAAAAAGACAACTCTTGCACATTTCAGTACACACAAAATATACACAAGGAAGTATTTTTTAAAGGGAGGCTTTAGCAACTGGGAAGGGAAGGTCAAGAATGTCCAAGAAGTGACATCTTAGCTGAGTTTTAAAGGAAACCAGGTATTTTCCTGCCTCCCACACTCCTTCCTTTCCCCAAGCCCACAGGTAGATTCTCATTACACAAAAAGTCACTTTATGTAGAGGTCTGCAGAAGGGTCCACTTATGTAAAATGAGACTTGTCTATGTAGAGAGAGAGAAAAGAGGACCTAGGGCATAGCCCTAAAGAAAAGTCACAGCTGGTCATTCCAAATCACTAAAGAAGCAAGGAACAGTTGAAAAAGAGTATTTATTTGGGGGTGGCTAGGTGGTACAGTGAGTAGAGCACCGGCCTTGGAGTCAGGAGGACCTGAGTTCATATCCTACCTCAGACACTTCACACACACACACACACACACAAACTAGCCATATGACCTTGGGCAAGTCACTTAACCCCAACTGACCTCCAAAAAGCAAAAAAGAAAAAAAAGAGTATTTATTTGACTCTTGCTATCTACCAAGTACCATGTTAAGCCCTGAAGATACAAATAGGAAAGCAAGACAGGCCCACTTTCAAGAGACTCACATGCTAATAGAAGAGATAATCCACATGAGCGTTTTAGCTGCATCTCACATAGAAAAATTCAGTGGTCCTTAGAGTGTAGATCCTTTACCAGTCAGCAAAAAGGTTGAAATTTGCTGTTTGTGAAAGGAGACATAAATACTGGTAAAATAGATCTTTCAATCTAGGGGAGAACTGCACTGTCCACATCCTTTCCTACCCCCGGCCAAAGACCTATATTTGTAAAGTACTTTGCCTAGCACAGAAGTGTATTCATTGGTTATGAAACAGGGATTATGTCTTTTATTTTGGACTCATTATTATCATATTCTAACCAACTAATATATTTAGTCTAGACATGTCCCTTTATAATATTTTAAAAACTTACTTTTGTTTTGTTAAATATTTCCCAATTACATGTAAAAAAAATTTAATGATTTTATTGTTGTTTTTTTAATTTTGCATTCCAGATTCTCTTCTTCCCTCACAATTCATCAGTTTTCTCTTTGGAGATGGATAGCATTTTTCATCACGGATCCTTTGGAATTGTCTTGATCAAAGTAACTAAGGCTTTCACAGTTGATTAGCCTCACAATGTTGTTGTTACTATGTATAATGTTCTCCTGGTTCTGCTCACTTCACTTTGCATGAGTTCATATACATTTTTCCAGGTTTTTCTGAAGACATCTTGCTTGTCATTTCTTATAACACAATAGCATTCCATCACACTCATATATTACAACTTGTTCAGCTATTTCCCAATTGATGGGCATCCTCCCAATTTCTACTTCTTTGTCACCAGAAAAAGAGCTCCTATAAATATTTTTGTATATATAGGTCCTTTCCTGTCCCCCCTTTTTATTTTTTTTGGGATATAGACCTATTATTGGTATTGCTGGATCAAAGGGTATTCACAGTTTTATAGTCCAAATTGTTCTCCAGAGTGATTGGACCAGGTCACAACTCCACCACCAGTATATTAGTATTCCAATTTTTCTACATCCCTTCCATCATTTGTGATTAACTTTATACCTTTTATTTTTTAAATAAAAGAATTGGCTTAGAATATAAATTCTGGCAGAACAGTGAATTAACAGACCAAGGCATGTTCTATTTCTCTGAATGCAAGGTATTTGTCTTCAAGGGTGCTCAGCTTTCCCGCCCCTTCTCCCCCCATGCCCAGTTTCTATTTAGAGGAATTTAATGATCCTTATTCCAGAGTCTTCCCATGAATCTAAGTCTTTTAACTAGGATTTTAAAAGAGCCTCAGATTAAATCCAATAATTATCAGTCCTTAACTAAATACTTTATCCAGGCAATGGATCCATTCAATTTTAGCATGTACTTATTAAATTACTATTATGTCCAAAGCACTGTACTTTACATAGGGGGAAAGTACAGTTTACTCTCTGCCTTCATGGAGCTTAAAGGCTACATTCACAAAAAGTATGCAACATTTTATATATTATAGTTAAGTACATAATGGAGGTATGAACAAAGTATTTTGAGGTCTAAAGGGATAATTCTTCAGTTGAACTCTTGAATAATCCTTTATCCCCTTGAGGAAATGCTAATATGAGATTTAATTCAATTAATCATGATATCACATAATATAATCTATAACCAAGAGCATCTGGGAGGCTTTACCATATGTAGTGAATACATTTTCCAATTGAACTCCATGTAGGACATCTTCCCCAATAGCAATAAACACTTATGGCAAGCCATCAATTGCAAAGGTGAGAGAGGATCTCCAAAGCCCATTGTCATTGCTGGCCATCTGGAGGTTGGTGAGCTGCTGCTGCTGGTGAGCAATGGTTTGCTTCACCAACACACTCTTGATGCTTTGCTCCATGGCATACTTCTTGGCCTTCGGGAGAGTCTCCTGCTGCTCAGGCGTGAGGGTTGGCAGCCCCAGATTTGCCATATCATATGATATAATATCAAATCATATCTCATTTGATCTCTACAATAATCCTAGTAGACTATATACTAATACTATAATATATAACACTAAGACAATTGCAACTTGGAAATTCTATGAAAAATCTCAAAAAAGAGCCTCCAAACCACGTCTATGTATACTTCACTATTTGGCAATATGTGATAGTTGGGCATTGGAAAGGATTATAAAAGTCTCTTTTAAAAAAAGAGGTAAAAGATTTGTATACTACTCAGATGCCTCATTCCTATACATCACAAATTATTTATTCCAGATTATTATGTTGGGATAACATAAAACAATGGATACTTGAGAAAGAAGGATGGTCTAGGAGAAAGGGGAAGGAAGAGGGAGAATGGGGAAAATTATCTCACATAAAAGAGGCTCATAAGGAAAAGGAAAAGCTTTTACAATTGAGGGGAAAATGGTGGTGACTGGGTTCAATGCTTGAACCTCACTCATTTCTAAATTGGTTCAAAAGGGGGGAAGTATGTATATACATACATACATACATACTCAATTGGCAATACTAATTTATCTTACCCAGCACAGAAGTGGGAGAAGGGGCTAAAGGAAAGAGAAGGTAATAAAAGAGAAAGCAGATAAAAGAAGGCAGTGATCAAAAAAAAGACTTAAGAGGAAGGACAGGATAAAAAGAGAGAGAAAAGGATAAATAGAAGAAAATAAGATGGAGGGAAATGCACAGTTAATAATCATAACTGTTGATATGAATGGGATGAACTAACCCATAAAATGGAATCAGACAGCAGAATAAATTAGAAAGTAGAATACAACGGTATATTGTTTACAAAAAACACACTTGAAAAAGAGACATACAGAGTCAAAATAAGAGGCTGGAGCAGAATCTGTTATACTTCAAGTGAAGGCAATGGTAGCATTAATGATCTCAGACAAAGCAAAAACAAAAAGAGACTTAATTAAAAGTGATATGCAGGGAAATTACATCTTGCTAAAAGAAACCATAGACAATTAAGTAATATTAATAATGAACATATATGCACCAAGTGACATGGCATCCAAATTCTTAAAGGAAAAGTTAAATAAATTATAGGGGGAAACAGAAAGGAAATCTACAGTAATGTGGAACCTCAACTTCACCCTCTCACAGGTAGAAAAACCTAAACATAAAATAAATAAGAAAGAAAGCAAAAAAAAATATTGAATCTTAGGAAAGTTAAATAAGATAAATCTCTGGAGAAAACTGAATGTGAATAAAAAGGAGTGTACCTCTCATCCAGCTGTACATGGCACCTTCAGAAAAATTTACCATATATCAGGGAATTTAAAACCTCACAACCAAATGCAGAAAAGCAGAAATGGTAAATGTACCTTTTTCAGGTCATAATGCAATAAAGTTACATTTAATAAAGGACTGTGGAAGCATATATGAAAAGCTAATTGGAAACTAATCTAATCCAAAAGAGAAAGTGGGTCAAAGAACAAATCATAGAAACAATCAATTGAAGGGAATGGTGGAATTGAGACAACATTCCAAAATTTGTGAGATACAGCCAAAGCAATACTTAGGAGAAAATTTATATTTTAAAATGTGTGCAGCAATAAAAGAGAGAGTAGATCAACAAATTAAGCATGCAAATTTTTAAAAAAGTAAAAAAAAGAAAAAATTTAAAACCCCCATCTAAACACCAAAATGGAAATCTTGAAACTCAAAGGAGTGATAGATAATTTTTTAAGTTAAAAAAAGTACTTTTAAATAAAACTAGGAGCTAGTTTATGAAAAGATAAAAAAGAATAATACATTGGTTAATTTTATTAAAAAAGAAGAAAGTCAAATTACTAGTACCAAAAAATGAAATAAAAAGCATGAATGCCCCATCAATGAAGATGACATTACAGTAATTACTAGGAGCTATTTTGTTCAATTATATGCCATAAAACTGAAAATCTAAGTGAAATGAATGAAAATTTACAAAAAATAAAAACTTCCCAGAATGACAGAAGAGGAAATAGAATGCTTCATTAACCTTATCTTGGAAAAAGAAATTGAACAAGCCATCAATGAGCTCCCTAAAAAAAATCCCCAGGATCTGATGGATTCACAAGGAATTATACCAAACATTTAAGAAACAATCCCAACAGTATATAAACTATTGGGAGAAAAATAGGTAAATGAGTCCTAACAAATTCCTCTGATGACACAAATATGGTTTTGGTGCCTAAACAGAAGAGAGAAAAGACAGAGAAAGAAAACTATAGACCAATTTCCTTAATTAATACCAGTGCTAAAATTTTAAATAAAATACTACCAAAGTGATTATAGCAATATATCACAAAGATTATACACTATAAACAGGTGGGATGCATGTCAGGAACTCTGGGATAATTTGATATTAGGAAAACTATCAGAGTTATTGACCATATCAATAATAAAAATTATATCAATAGATATAGAAAAAAACCTTTGACAAAATGCAACACCTATAACTTATTAAAAATATCAGAGAGCATAGGGATCAATGGAGCCTTTCTTAAAATGGCACATGGTATATGTCTAAAGCCAAGAGTAAGCATTTTCTGTAATGGAGATAAACTGGAAAACCTTCCAATAAGATTAAGAGTGAAGCAAAGATGTCTATTATCACCATTATTATTGAAAATTATGATAAAAATGTTAGCTATAACAATAGGGCAAGGAAAAAGAAACTGAAGGAATAAAAATAGGGAATGAAGGAACAAAACTGTTACTCTTTGCAGATGACTTGATGGTATATTTAGAAAACCCTAGAGAATCAAACCCTAAAAAAACTAGTTGAAGTAATTAACAACTTCAGTAAATTTGTATGCTATAAAATCGACCCAAATAAATCATCAGAGTTTCTACATATTACCAACAAAACCCAGCAAGAAGAGATAGAAAGAGAAATTACACTTAAAACCATAGACAATATAAAATACTTGTTGGCCTACCTGCCAAGATAAACCCAGGGATTATATGAACACAATTACAAAATACTATTCACAGAAATAAAGATAGATCTAAACAATTGGAAAAATATTAATTGCTCATGGGTGGGCTGAGCCAATATGATAAAAATTATATTTCTGCCCAAGTTAATTTACTTTTTCAGTGCCATGCCAAGCAGACTACTAAGGAATTATTTTATAGAGCTAGCTAGAAAAAAATAGTAACAAAATTTATCTAGAAAAACTGAAGGTCAAGAATATCAATGGCATCAATGGAAAGAATAAAAATCTTTTCGGCTTTCCGACTAAGACTTAGATTTTGAAGATCTGTCAGTGGTTTCTATCCCACACACTCAGTATTTACTTACACAAGAATCAAGGGTGTGCTGGAGTCAGCTCATATAGGCTCTCAAGAACCGTAGCTCAGTTTTCAGTGTGTGCTTTTACATCCTGGAAATATTTCACATCAGGGTGTGATTTCTTGTATTGTTCATTGTCTAGACTTAAGAAAGGGATGGTAGAAAGTTAATAATGTAGAATAAACTTAAAAGTGAATCCTTATTTTTCTAGGATCTGGTTGTTAAACATTTACCAGGATATGACTGCATAAAGCTGTTTTATTCTCCCACCACCCAGTAAAATATAAACTTCTTTAAGGCAGGGAGTATTTAATTTTTGTCTTTGTATCCCCAGTATCTAGGTTGTACATAGTAGGTACTTAATAAAAATTCGCTACAGGGCAAAGAATATTGACTTTGGAGTTAGAGGAACTGAGTTCAAATGCTGCCTCAAATACTTAATACTTATGTGATGTGGGTGGCAAATCACTTAACCTCCTTGGGCCTCAGTTTCTTCATCTGTAAAGTGAGAGGTCCAGTGGCTTCTGAAATCTTTGATCTGATGAATTGGGTTGAGGACTAGACTTGGGAGTCAGGAAGAACTAGATTCAAATTTTGCCTCTGACCCTACCTACATGATCATGATTAAGTTATTTGACATCACTTATCCCTGAACCTGAGGCAACTCTCTAAGACTATGTGTTGCCGATAAGATATACAATACACACTTAAACAAACAGAAAGAAAAATAGTTAGATGTCTGTGCTACAGATCCATATAAAATTTGGAAATATGCTAGACCTATTCTTCAATCGACTATACTGTCAACAGCAGAGGTATAGGCCAAACCCACTCTGCAAAACTTCCAGGGGTGGGTTGAATCAGATTAAAATATAACTGGGAAATGGTTAGGAAAATGGACAACTAGGCATTGCAATGGATAGAGTGCCAGGACTGGAGTCAAAGATTTGTCTTTTTGAGTTCAAATCTGGCACCACATACACACTAGCTATGTGATCCTGAGTAAGTCACTTGACTCTGTTTGCCTCAGTTTCCTCATCTATAAAATGAGCTGGAGAAGAAAATGGCAAACCACTCCCATATCAACAAAATAATTAAAAACGCAATGAAACATAGATAATGGTAATTTGTGGTTTTCTAAGTCAATATATGAGCTACCGGGATGTGTTTCTTTTGGAGTTCAATACCACTGATCACAGTGTCCCAAAAAGCACAGCCTTAAACTTTAACAGCTTAAAATGGCCCCAGAGCTTTTGGAACACCCTTCATACAAGTATTTTGCAAAGAAAAGCCTGGATATGCCACTTTTAAATTGCCTGGCAAACAAACTAATGCAAGGGGAAAGTTGTAGTGAGATATATAAATCTATATTTTCTTTCCAAGTTAATCATTCTGGAGCCTAAAACAAAACAAAACAAAACAAAACAAAACAAAACAAAACAAAACAAAACAAAACAAAAAACTGGCCCCGACCAAAGTCTTCACCAGTCAGAGATGCCAAACTCAGTTCACACAAAGCAATCACAGTAAAAACCTGTGAGTTTTACAGCAGCTCAGGGAATACTTGACACATTTTCTTTTCCTCTATGGAAGAAACTTCTGTTGAGGCACCACTGTTTTCTTTCTACTTAACTGGAAAAAGTGAACTACCTGAAGAAAGGGCAACAATTCCTGTTTATTTTCTACATAAGCCTGGGCAGATAATTAAAAATCAGGCTCCCATAAGGGGTGGATGGAAATCATGAGGGTTGCAGGGGAAGGTGGTCTGTAAAAGGACACCGCCAACCTTACTGGACCGGCTCTTTCTTGGCATTTTCCTGCTAGTGAGAGTATAATCTGATTCAGAGCAGAAACATACAGTACAGTTAGCATTCAACTTTAATTGCAATGAGGTGACAACATACTGGGTAATGAGTTGTTTATGAGTTGTGGATGTGTTTACAATGAGTTGACAATGTGTTGGATAAAGTGTTCCTCTAAAGTTGTGGGTCTGTTTACAGTGAGCAGTGGGGGATGTTCATTAGTTGTCGATTTGTTTGTTTACATTGTTTTCCGATTTGCAATTGCTCCGAAACAAATTGCAGACTGATGAAGGATGATTGTTTGTGCGCCTTAATGATTTACTGGGGTAGCTTGTCTGAAAAAGTACTTAACTCTGTTTCATCTGTCAGTTTCCACTGCAAAAGCTCCTAGTCACAATAGTTTTATTAGCATAGCATGGACCATTTGTAAGAACATTATGCATCTAAGAAACCTCAGGACTTTGCTGTTCAGCCAGCGAATTTGGGCCAGCAGACCTGAACTGAATTCTTTCTGCTCCCTACGCACGTATGCCTTTTTATGTTATAACTCAGCTAATAGGATGTTCTCTAAACCCAAGTTACAGAAATAATTCAACAAAGCCTATGTAGCCAAGTTATGTTCAATAGCAGAAATCCTGCTTGTGCTTTCTATTTTTAGGAAGGAACTTTTAAAAATGAACAAATTAAATTGTGGAATTGATATAGAATTATATAATATCATCATTTCCAATGATATCAGAGACATTGTAGGGTAGCGGAAAGAGACATAGAAGCAGAGACTGAAGATTGAGCTTGAATGCTTGCTATGCTGCCCCGTGTGACCTTGTATAAATCACTTCACTTTTCTGAGTCTTAATCCCCTCATTTATAAAATGAGAAGGATGGATTAGATGTTCTCTTAGGTCCCTTGTAGATGCAAATCCTATGAATATCCTTTAAGGACCACCAGCTTTTATAATGCTCCTTGTATTGACAACTCTAAATCTAAAGGCAGTCTACATTATGAGAAGACCAAGTCATCATAGGTAGAGAGGGCAGCAAAGTCTTTGGAGTCAGAAAGACCTGGATTCAAGTTCTGACTCTGTTAAGTTCTGACTCTGTTACATGAAGTCTCTAAGACTAATCTGCTTTGGTGGAGGGAGTTTCCTCACCAGGATTTCCCCAAACTCATGGAATCACAGGACCGGACCATGAAAAAACCACAACAATGATTAAATCTCTATATTACAATGTATTTTATTACTTCAAAGTTTTGTTTGTTTGTTTTGAGACTGGGTCTCCCTATATTGTCTAGAATGGAAGTTCAATGACAGCCCCATCCTTATGCTCATCAGTACAAGACTTTAATCTGCTCTCTTTTTCTGACCTGGGTTGATCACCCTTCCTTAGGCAGCCTGGGGGGGGGGGCTCTTCTTTTCCTGGGGGCTCATGATAATGATGCAAGACTTAGTTTCGACACTCAATCAATGTTGACCTTACTACAACTCAGAACTTCCAAACTCAAGTAATCTATTAGTCTCAGCTTCATGAGTAGCGGGATCTACAGGTGTGTGTCACCACACCTAGCCTGAATAATCTTTATTTTCCCTGGGGAAAACAGAAAAATCTGAAAAAAGAACTATATTCCTCCTCAAAATCCCCTAAGAATCTACTATATTTTCCCTGTTACATGCATCTTTGTCCACCCCATTTTTCTTTCTTGATTCTTTTTATTACTTTAGGGAAGACACTAAAAACAAAGTTATCCATCAGTCAGTCAATAAACCTTTATTAAGAACTCACTACATGTCAGGCACTGTGTGAAATGCTAGGCATACAAAAAGGCAAAAGATATTCATTTCTTTTGGGAGACTCACCGTTTAACGGGGGAGACAACATGCAAACAACTATATACAAACAGGATCAATTGAAAGTAATCAGCAGAGAGGAGGTGCTAGAATTAAGTCATAGTCAGAGCTGATAGGTCCAAACTAACTGTGTAACCTAGAATCTTCAAAAGAAAGAGGATGAGCTAATATTAATTCCAAGTTTGTTAAAATATGATTAAAAAAAGGCAAAGTAAACCTCAGAAGCAAAATGCTAAGGAATGTAATATAAAAGTAAAGAAAAGAATACTCCATAACATGTGTACTACCATCTTTTCTCAAAGTTATGTTTGGGTAAGTTGGGTGATAAGGTGCTTCCAATTTCCTAAAAAAGTCAATATAATTACCTGACCCCTTCTCCCTGCTTGATATTTTCAACTGATAGAAAGTTATAGAATTCTATGGCGTTAGAATTGGAGATCATCTTATCTCGTTGCTTGATTATGTAGATTAAGGAACTGATGCCTTAATTTACCAAAGGTCACATAACCTATAAATAGAAGCTAGAATTAAAACTCAAGTCATCTGCTATTTCCATTATATTACATTGCCTCATTCAAGGGGATTGATTTTTCTTGATTCCCTCATTTAGAAGTGATTCCTCTTTCAATTTCTTAGAACACTATTTGACATCCTCTGCATTAAATTGCTTTCTAACTTGTCTCATATTTATTGCTTTGAATGAAATCATAAGATGATAGATTTAGGACTAGAAGGAGAAGAGGAGAGAAGATGGTGAAGGAGGCAGAAGAGCCAGGAGAGGAATGAAGCATGACTGGCTTAGGATCTTCCTCAAAATGAAAGTTCTGGGAAGAATTCACCAATGAAAGATGGTAGATGAAGGATTAATGGGATATTACAGGACAAGAAGACCAGACACTGAGATCTTAAAGGGTAAGAAGGCAACTAAAGCATATTGGTGAAGCCCAAAAATTTGGAAGAGCTGGAAAAGGAATGAAGGATGACTAATTGTGGACTCTTCCTGAAAATGAAAGTTCTGGGAAGGACTTATCAATGGAAAGAGTGTGCCAAGGTGGTGGAGGGAGAAAGCAGCTGAGAACTTTCTGTCCTAAAATGGTTACCTTGAGTTGTGGGTTGTTTTTATTTTGGAGGGGGGTAGGAAGAGAAGTATTTATATGTTTGTTACAAAAGGTTTATTTTGTTCCTTTTTAAATGGTCAGGTGTGGTGGAAGTGGTGAGAGGGACAGAAAATAATTGCTTCTTAATTGAAAAAAAATTTTCTCTTTTTTTTTTGGAAGCAAACAGGATTACATAATTTGCCCAGGGTCACATAGCTAGTAAGTGTCTAGGGTCAAATTTGAACTCAGGTCCTCCTGACTCCAGGGTTGGTACTTTATTCACTATGCCACCTAGCTGCCCCTAAAAAAATTTTAAAATGTGTCCTTTTCTTTTTTCTTACCCAAGGATAAATGGGGAGTAAACAGTTAAATTATTGCTAAACATATAACTCAAAAGATCTCTATTGCTTATTTGGACTTCAGGAACTAATCTGGTGCCTTACATTTATTTACTCTGATACTGTCTAAGAATACAAGTGAGAGAATAGAATATGAGCTCCTGGCTTACCTCCTTCCTACTTGCTATGTTATCAAGACACAGAGAGCTTGGAAAGAAAAATGAAATGAAATAAAAACCTTCAGTATTTTTCAACATGCCACCCCTAAAGCAAATCTGGCATTGGGAACTGAAGATAAGGTAACGGGCAAAGCACTGCTATGTTGCTTTCAGAAGATTTGCTTACATATTCATGCTCTGAAAGGATTTCTGTCTTAGAAGCTTCTGTTCATCTAACCAGATACTTTACAAGTAAAAATGCATGAAATTTAAACCTGCTTTTCACATGGCCATTTTTTATGGCCTACCATTTCAGCACTGTAACAGGGGTAGACACCTATAAATGTAGAATGTGATGGATTCAATTGCAATGCAGCCTGGATGCATATGGAGGTAGTATTTGCCCTTCAGTGCAAATCCATTTTTATGTCAAAGGGAATCCATTGAAATTAATAGGGCATTATCCAAGCAATAAGTACCACTGTAGATACAATGCAGGGCTTTCCAGTGAGAAGACAGATTTTCTCTAAATAATGTGCAAAATAAAAATGGTAGGGAAGAGGAAGAATGAGCTAATGTATTAAGAAATGATAAAAAATATTAATATCCTTAAGAAGGAAAGATGGATCTTTTGGATGGCTGCTATGAAGAATCTGACAGGAGCAAGATCTATTGGCAATGTGAAGTGAATGATGTTAGAAAACCATAAAAAGAGTGGATTTGGACACAGGCATCTAGATTATTGGCAAAAACATCAGAGATGGAGCCAAAATCTTTGAACATAGATTTGAGAGTATACTTTACAAATCAACAAAATAGAAGACTCAACATTTCCTTCCATCTTCAGGACCTCTGGAACCTTGCCAAAATAGGAATTATGCACAAATGATAAAAACAATTTCAAGTGTCTCCACAGTCCAGGACACCAAGAACCCAAAGAAGGTAAAAACACAATGAACTGACAGCAGAGAAAACCTTAGCTCCTAAAATTGCTCATTTACTATTCCACCTGCCTCCCCCACATTCTACCACTGTCTTGGCAGCAGGGCTATAGGACGGGACTCAGGTACTTATAACAGAACTCAGATATACTTTTGACCCTTTCTCCCTTTCTCCCAGTACCATAGAGATCCAAATGGCAAAAAGGTGCTCAGGCTTCAGTAGCAACAGAGTTCAGCCAGAGAATAGAGGAGCAGAGGAAACATGAAAAGGATATGTATATGACTGTTTGACACATATCCCCAACCTTGAGAGAAAGAGCCCAGCAAACACCTAGGGTCAGTTCTGTCCCCCAAGAAATCATTTGGGGCAGAAGCTAGGCTGGTGAACTATGAATTGCCCACCACGGGCAATTTGAAATGCTTTGAGATCCAAACCACTGGGAAAGTGTCATCAAAGGAGAGGTTGATTAAAAAATGAGCAATAGAGAAAAATGCAAGGAAAAGACTGAAATTACTAGAGATATTTGGAGGAAGAAAACTCAGTTAAAGACTTTGAGCATAAGCAGATAAACAAATAAAAAAATGTATTAATACCAGAAGGGATTATGGTCTTCAGATAAGGTAAAGAAGTTCATATATCTACAAATAGATATTTCAAAACAAAGGAAAATGAAGCAACACCTGATGAGGAAGAGGATTCTGTGTATCCCCAAGAGAGCATAGAACCACAGCAGGATATTTTTAATGGTTTTAAAAAGGAAATAAGAATTATGAAAGCAGAATGTATGACCTTCAGAGTAGCAATAACTGTCAGAGTAGAAAGATCTTAACTCCATGGCAAGTTTCACCATAGAAATAAAAGAGAAGAAAATTGATTGATAATGCAAATAGATGGAAGTGAAAGACAATCTGGAAGAAGAAAAGCAAAAAAGCCATAATATTAAAAGAAATTATTTCCATATAAACAAAACATACTGATCTTCAAGACAGAATAGTTAGATAGTAAGAAAGATAGATAGATAGACAGATAGATAGATAGATAGATAAATGATTTAAGAATCATAGGGTTCCCAGAAGAAAAGTCAAAAGATCCAAACACCATAATGCAAGAAATAATATAAGAAAACTGTCCAGAACTTCTAAACACAGAAAACAATGTCAATCAAAAGAATTCATAGATTTTCTCCTGAGTATAGTTTGTTTTGTCAGTGAAGAAATGGTCTGTGTGCATGCGGTTAGAGTTTAGATCCCTTTGATTGAATCTGTTCTCCATCATCTTTCTCTTGTCAATATTCCTTCCTAGACTGAACTGATTTTCAGGAACCTTTTTTTTTTTACCATTTTACAATATTTTTCTTACTGCATGACCAGCATTTCTTAAAACTGACATGCCCTATCACTTTTCTTTTTTTTTTTTACTAAAAAGTGAAATGTTTATTAATACCCTTTTCCTTTTTCTTCTCACCAACATTTAATCTATAATTTTTTCTCATGCTCCCCTCATCCCAAACTCTTCCCTGGAATATAGTCATACAGATCAATGAAATAAACTGAAATATTGACCATGTCTGACAGCAAATACTTCATTTCAAGATTTAATAAGAAAATACATGTAGAGTGATTTGTAGGCCCTAAAACACTAGATAAATGTTAGCTATCATCATCATCATCATCATCAATGCTATTTGCCTGTCATCTGCCACTCCCCTATTAAAAAGGTATAGTATAATACAATAATATTATTGCATTCATATGTCACAATTTAAAAATACCTTTCTCCAGTTAGTAGATGTTTACTTTCTTTTCAGTGTCTTACTACCCTTGAAATATTCTATGAATATTTTGGTGTGAGTTGCTATTAATATTTATTTATAAATAGGGGCTTTCTCTCTATCCTTGACCTTCTCAGGGGTAAATTCCCAGGAGTGGTATCATTGTGTGAAAAAATATGAACAACTTAATCACTTGTCTAATAGAATTCTAAATCATTTCCAAATTTTGACCATTTCACAGATCTACTCACATTTATTAGTGTCTGTCTTTCCATATCCTCTCCAACCATTAGTTATTTCCATCTTTTATCTTTGGCAATTTGCTGAATGTGAAGTGAGTGGCTTTCCCAATTCCTCTTAATTATAGTGTCTTTCTTGGAATCTGTGGTGGCAAGTCTTACCAAGGAAACAAAAGAGAAGAAAACTGATTAGGAATGCGAATGCATGAAAGTGAGTGAAAATCTGGAAGAAGAGAAACAAAACCCATGAACGCTGCTGATTATAATCCATTCTGTTGATTATTTCCTATTTATTTTGTATACGGCTTGTATGTACATGGTTGTTTGCATTTGGTTTCCTCCATCATACTGTGAGCTCCTCAAAGGCAGGGACTCCCCTTTGCCTTGTTTTGTATCCCCAGTACTTAATGCAGTATCTGGAATAAAGTAAATACTTTACACATGCATATTGATCAACAAGCTTTAACTTGTATTTCTTATATTATTTGTTATTTGGGGCAATTTTTCTACTTTTTTGTGATTTGCCTTTCTTATTTTGAAAGCTTGTTCATATCATTTTACCACATCTATCGAAGAAAATCTTTCCGTTGTATGCATTTTTATTAGTTCCCTATATACATTATATATTAGATGTATACCAAAGTTATTTGATGTGAAACATCTATACCCTCTCCATAGGATAACTTCCTTGGTTTTTCATTACTTTTCCTTCTCTGCCACTTCTTCCTACTTTCAAGAATATTCTGACTGCTGTATGCTAAAAAATATCTTTATTCCTTTCCATAAAGATTTAAGTTACAGTTATTTTAAATCACCTTAAATGTGGTTTTAATTAACCCACTTTCCAGAGGGAAATGTCCTTGAGAGAAAAATTCCAACAGAAGGAGAAGATTGTTGCATTACTGAAGGGCAAAAGCCATGTCACAAAGGTCCAGGATATTTGGACCTTACCTACCCTCCATGACATTGCCACAAGTTTCTTGGATGGCAGAACTCTGAAGTGAATGGGGAATATTTGTTCAGCAGTGGCACAAGGTGTCATTACCTTTCTTTGGGAATATAATGAACATATTGGGCTATTGTTTTATGTTTCCATGCTTTTCATGGGCTTTGATAACTCCTTTGTGTCTTGTGTATTTTCTGTGGTGGAGGAAAAAACATAGTCTCATACCTTTTATCCATAAAAATATCGAATATTTTTATAAAAAGGGACACTTTTAATTGTATTTAGCACAACTTGGACACAAACTTTATTCTTATTATTTATTAATATTTATATTATTAATTATTTTATTTATTTATTTATGTTATTATATATTTATAATTATTTATTAAGCTTTATTTAGGAAATTTCCCCAGAGTATATGGGTTAGAAACATGAGCCCAAAGAAACAGTCATTCCTTTGGGTCATGTTCCCAAGCTCAGACCCAAATGCATGTGCTTCCATGGCTTTGGAGAGCCCTGAGCGACAAGTAACCTATGGAAAAAGAAAGGAGGCTTAAGGAAATTAAATGATTTACCCCCAAACTTATAAAGGCAGTAAGCAACAAAGCCGAGTCAATCTTGTACCTAAATGCCCAATCCAAAGTTCCTCTTACCATATTATACTACCCCTCAATTGATTCAAACATTATAGAAAACAATTTAGAATTATATTAAAAAAAGTGACTAAGATGGCCATTGACCCAGAAATTCCATTGCTGTGCATATTTAATAGCAATAATAGCCAACATTTATTTATATAACTTTAAGATTTGCAAAGTGCTTTTACATATACTATCTAATTTGATTCTCACAACAATCCTATGTTGTGGGTTGATACTTGTCCCCATTTTATAGATAAGGAAACAGGCTAAAAGTTGTTAAAGAACTTTGAGGAAGTAAAATACTGGAAGAAAGGTCTACTGTATACCCAAATACTTGTAGTAGCACTTTTAGAGGAAGCAAGAAACTGGAAGCAAAGTGGTGTCAATTGATGGGATGTAGTTAAATAATATGGGGTACATGAATATCATGAAGTAATAATGATCAGAAATGACAGATATGAGGGATTCAGGGAAACATGGAAAAACTTACATGATCTGATGTGGAATGAAAAAAAATGTATAAATGGAAACAGAACCTATAGATGGAAAGAACACTAAAACAAAACAGAATGGTGTATAATTATAATGAGCAAGCTTAGGCCCTGAGAAGTGATAAGTGCACTTTCTTTCTTTCTTTCATTAAGGGAGTAGAACTGCAGGTTTGAAATATGATATATGTTGTTAGACCCTGTTTCCATGTTTGGCTGAGTTTATTTTTTAAGTTTTGGTTAAAAGGGAAGAACCACTAAAAAAGGGAGAGGAGAGAGATATATAATTGGAAATAAATATGATATAAAAGCAAAAGTTATCAACAAAACTTTTTTTAAAAATTATAAACTTTGAAAAAACAACCTATAAATTTAAATGATTGGCATAGGAGTAAGATTAGATTATTATATACATCTATAAAGCAAACCACAGAAATAATTGAATTTTATAATTCAAAGAGATCTGATTGGGCACATAGACCTGTCTAGAACTGAAAAATAATTCTCTTTATAAAATATTGACCAAGTGTTTATGTAGTCCTTGTTTAAAGATTTCAGAGAAGGAGGGACATACTTACTATCTCCTGAAGCAATCTATTCTTTCTTTTTTTTTTTTTTTTTGAAAATCACTAATTGTTACATAAAACCTAAACATTCCTCTTTTCCATTTCCACTCATTGCTCCTAGTTCTGACCTTCAGGATCAAGAAGAACAAGCCTCTTCCCACTTTCTAAAAATAAAGAAATAATATATAGATACATAGATAATTTTTTTCCCTTGACAATGATCAATAAACATAGCCTATTCAATGGCAGATGTATAATGCAGTGTGACAAGGGTTGAATTTGGATTCAGGAAGATCTGAGTTCAACTTCTGTCTCAGACATTTACTAGCTATATGATGATGGGCAAGTCACCCTTTCTCAGCTCTGATTTCCTCATCTGTAAAATGGGTAGAATAATATTGCCTATCTCAAAGGGTTGTTTGGAGGTTAAAATTAAACAACATCTGTAAGAATACTTTGCATATCTTAAAGAACTATAAAAATGCTATTATTACTATAACAAGAATATTATTATTCTTATATTATATATTATTTATATCTATATATTATGTATATATTTATATTATATAATAATATTATTACTATAACAAGAACAAGGAAAGGTTTGTCTATTCTCTTTCATATATACCATTCCTTCAGATAATTAAAAATAGGCATCATGCCTCCCCTTATGTCTTCGTCTCTTCAAACCAAAACTCCCCATTTGCTCCATCCTCTCATGGAGCTCAAAGGCCTTTGCCATCCTGGGTGTCCATCTCTGGTTACTCTTCTCAGTCTCTTTCCTTGAACAAATCTTTTCAAATATCTAAATCAGATATTTTCAAGGAGATCTCCATTAAATTTCACATCAAGTATATGTAACTTGTATTGTATAATAGAATTGAATTATAGATTTTGTAGTACCTACAGAGTCAAATTGGAGCAATTCCTCAATTAGGAACAAAAACCTTCATCTTCCTCCTAACATTTACAGGAATTATGTCAAATAACCAAACAGAAGCAAATTCAAATGGAATGAGAATTGAAAATTTGGTTTGAAGCAGAAAATCACAGTATCACAGAATTAGAGCCAGAGAAGGCCTTAAAAATTTCTTAGTTCATTTTACAGAGAAGGAAACTGAGGACCAGAGAGGTTATGTTAATTGGCCAAAGTCACAAAGGCAGTAAGAGGGAGAGCCAGGATTTGAATCTAAGCTCTTTTCCTCCAACTCTAGAGTTCTTTGCATAATGGAGAGAACAAAGGAAGATATCTGGAAGAAAATATCCATGCACAAAGGGAAGATCTCTATCTCTACAGATATAGATAGATCATTGGATAGCCCTATATCATATACATATAGATCTATTGATCTGTATATGTATGTATGTATATATAAATAAAATTCCTTGCTTTAAATATATTTAAAGATATGAATTAAATATAAATTATGTATGTAATATATATATATATGTTCCTTTTAAAAATCAGCTTCTTTCTTTTACTTTTCAATGACTGTGACCTTTTAAGAAGTGAAAGGGCCCTTAAATGAAATACATTATATTGAGGCAATTTATCAAAATGTCACACAACACTTGATGCCAACTGCTAACAAGATATTGTATTGCCTTCTCTAATTGGGTTGCACACCCAATTATGGATGTCTATAAATGCCTCTTTGATTGGCAGTTTGGGAGTAAACAGAAACCTTTATATATGAGGTCATTTCACATAAATATTTGCAAAAGAGGGATGGATTTGCAATGAAGAACCTTCCAAGAAGAACTATTCAGGGATGATCAAGATTGCCTGTTTTTCATGAATCTCTATTTTATAGGAATGGTTCCCATTCCCCACTGTCCTCCCCCCTCCACCCATGTGGATGATCGCCAATAACTGCCCACAGTGCTTTACCTTCAGAAACGCTCTTGGCACACTATTCTACAAAAATAGGAAGTGCACTGGAAATTACTCATAAAGCATAAATACCACATGTCAAAGTCAGTGAGCTTTGGATGAACTATAAAGGGTTTCCATTATTTAGGTCTATGAAAGTAAAGGAAACAGAAATATGCAGAGTAATATAAGACAACGGAACCAGGAAATTTACAGAAGGTTCAATCTGTGAATTTGATTTAAATTGTTAGGTTACATTCAAAGTAGTTCATTTAAGACATTAATGATGGATTGTGATACTGATCTGGCCCAAGTCAGAAAGAGTAAAATGTCAGATTTCCCAAGGTTGCTCTACAAAGTACATATAATGAGTCCCTTTCCTTAATCTTTCCTGAAGCAAACTTTTGTCTGCTCAAAATTATGTGACCAAGGAAGACAAAAGGACAATGCATTCCACAACTAACAGAGATGCTTCTCAGCAACAATTATCTTAAATATTAAATCAGCCATGCAAATTAGCCCAAGTACTCAGGCCCACGTCCCAAAATAATTAAGCTGGGCCAAAGCCAAGCCATGCTCTGAGAATTCTAATAAAAATTGAAATGATGCCTTAACAGAATTAGTCCTGATGCTATTGAAACTCACTGGCAACAGATGCAACATCACCATGAAGCATTCTGGTCAGATTAGGTCCCTTCCCCCAGAGGGCAGTAAGGGAACACTTAGATAGAAACAGCCAAAGTGACTTATGAATCCATAGGTACTCACTGAGCACCAAAGGAATTTTATTAAGTCATGTGTGAATCCTTATCTGACTTTCTTCTGATCAGTACATTTAAAGGTAATTGGTGTCTGATTACCCTAGAATGGTATATTTGTAAAGGGTACACATTCCCTTTAGGTCCTCCTGAGTATAAAACTATAAAATCTGTGAAGAACTTGGGAAGAGCCTCCAAATCACTATTAATATGTCCTTCGATATTTCAAGTTCAATGTGAAGATGGACACAGAGGAGGGTGGTCAAAAGTTTATTGGAAAATATTGGTTCAGTTTTGAGAAGTCAAATAGGTTAAATGTTTACAAATTACTCAGAAGTTTCCCATCCATGTATCAATCAAACAAACAATCAGTAACCATTTATTAAGCACTTACTGTTCTCCAGCCACTGTGCTAAATACTAGAAATACAAAGACAAAAACAAAATAATCTTTGCCCTCATAGACCTTACATTCTTTTAAAAAATTAATTTGGTTCACTACAACCATAGTTTGGTATTGTATTAATCAGAATTCTAAAGTCTTTCAAAGTTTTTTTCCCTATAATGTTGTTTTCATTGTACAGAATATTCAAGGGGTTTCCATTCTAATGAGGGAGACACTACATAAAAATATAGGTATTTACATGACCCATACAAAACAAACCCAAAGTAATCTTGTAAAGTAAGTCATACTTTCTTCCAGAAGAAAGATGGATGCCATTTGACATGACTAGCACTGAAAAATGACAAATATGAAATTGGTTAAACCTTAACAGATGGAGAAAGACACGTTATCTAGGTGAGAACTGTATCTGAATCAGCTGTGTGCAGTCAAGCCATCACATAGAGAAAAGGTTAATTTGAAATTAGAAGAAAGGATAAAAGCAAGGAGAAGATACTGCATACAACTCTAACAGCTTCAACTGGACCCATTCAAAAGAGTTATAAATCCTTCAAAATGAGAAATGGAAAAAAAGATACAGAACTAGATCATTATTTCTTTCAAAAACTTAACTAATATGTAAAAACAGTTACAATAGCAAAGAAGCTAAAGGATCCCAGAGACCACTTTAGGCAGCAAAAACTTGATGTTCTTTCCAAACAAAGAGACACAAAATCCAAGGGCAATGCTGGCTTGACTTTAAAATTCATTTATAAAATACTACAGAGGAATGTGACAGAAGATTAAGAATAGTATTGCCTTGTAAAACAGCCAAAAACAGTGAAAATGAAAACGAATCTATTGAAAGCTTGATGTGAGACCTGAATCACATCATTCCAAGAGATAAAACTTAAAGGATGGGGACAAAACTACATGGAAAATGGAATAGATGGGAAACCTTTTCTGTACTAATCTATTTTCATTATCAAGGAAAGTCAAACAGGCATGTTTAGATCCTAACAACTCAGTCAGGAAGTTGAAATGGAGTTTGGTTGTTGTCCTTTGTTCTTGAAGAGGACCAAAATGAGATCGCTATGTTGGGACAAGGTACAGCGCATCCAATCGTGGCTGATCAGACTAATATATACTGTGAAGGTTCTACCACAGGTCGGGTAAAAATAGTTCATATGAATATTTGGAGTGGAGATTCTTAAATTTGTGCTTCTCATGCTCTTTTTTTTGAGCTATTACAATTCAGCTTTGCTCATAGAGCAAAGAACCTTCTTTGATGAGGGCATGCCATTCTGCACAGTCCTATGCCAGTGTCTCAAAATAGATTTCAAAGGTCATCAGAGAAACCTTGAGAGTGTCCTTGTATCACTTCTTCTGACCTCCATGTGAGTGCTTACCAATAGTCTTTTTTAGGCAATGAAGGCAGGAAGAATGGTTAGAAAGAACTAAATACATGATAAAGAAATATATTCTAAATGTGATACATCTCAAAAGCATAAGATATCATTTTAATATTTAAATCATAGAAAGAGTAAGAAGACCAAAATCTCCAAAAAAATTTATAGCATCTCTTTTTATGATACCCCAAAGTTGGAATTTCCTCCATCAAGGAATAGCTAAACAAATTGTGGTATATGGATGTAATATGTGTCATAAAAATGGACAGTCTCAAACAAAACTTGAAAGATTTCTATGAACTGATGCAGATCAAATTGAGCTCAATTAGGAGAACAATTTATACAATCATTGTAACATTGTACAAAAACGACTTTGAAAGATTTAAAAACTATCATCAATAGTCCAAAAAATAGAGATAAAATATGCCATTCACCTTTTGTCGGAGGGGATAAATGTAAAATGCAGCCAGAGACATACATTTTTAGACAGCTATAAACAATAAAGGAATTTGTTTCAAGGGACTATATTGCTACATATAGATGAATTTTTGTTGTTGCTGTTTATTTTTTCCCCTTAGTTTGCTCAATTTGGGAGGGGGAGTAGAAGGAACAAAACAAAGATATATCGAGAAGATTTCAAAGAATGGGGGAAATGAATGAAATCTCATTATTTAAGTAAGGTGATCAAAAAATATGAATAACTTATGACCTTAAGGCCTATATTTTCATTTTTATAGGACTTTCATGAGAAAAATCTCTGCACATATCTAGAGCCTACTTGGTGAAAACATAAGAAAAGAGTAGGCATGATTGTGTAAATGATTTTCTATAGTTGGCTGAAGGTTGAAGAAAATGCAAAAGCCTGACATTTATTGTATGTTGATCTTTTAAAAAAGTTTTTCACTAACAAGGGAGATTGATTCTGGAAGGTTCTTCAACAAGAAGTTTCTTATGACTTTCTTATTTTCTTATTAAGTTTCTTATAAGCCAGCTAGCACAGTGGATAGTGTTGGATCTGGAGTCAGGAAGATCTGAGTTCAAATCCAGCCTCAGAAACTTAATAGCTGTGCAAGCCTAGGCAAGTCACTTAACATCTGTTTACCTCAGTTTCTTCAACTATAAAATGGGAATAATAACAGCATCTACTTCACAAGGTTGTTGTGGGGATCAAATAAGATTATATTTTTAAAGTATTTCGCATAGTTCCAGGCACATCATTGGTTCTATATAAATGTTTCTTTCCTTCCTTTCTCCATATGAATATGTTTAAATCCTATGTGTTATTTGTGGTGGTTATTCAGTCTTTTCAGTTGTCTCTAACTCCTCATGACCCCATTTAGGGTTTTCTGGGCAAAGATACTGGAGTAGTTTGACATTTTCTTCTCCAGCTCTTTTTACAGATGAGGAAACTGAGGCAAACAGAGTTAAGTGATTTGCCCAGGGTCACACAGCTAATGTCTAATGCCAGATTTGAACTCAAGAAGATGAGTTTTCCTGACCCCAGGTCCAGCACTCTATATTACTATAACAACTAGCTGTCCTAATAATTATGTTAAGTAGGACCTAAAACAAGGATATGTATGCTTGCTATATAAGATCTAAATGGAAGAGGAATTTCTCATAGGTCATTAGATCCTCCAGATGCTCCTGTTTGTAGCTAATATTGTGTATCAAGTCCCAGTTCATTATCAAGACTTCTCTAGGAAGAAACCTAGCGATCAGCTTAACCATCCCTACAAAACAGATAAATAGATAGAAAATGCCAACTGTCTACATTATATTTTGGTATTTGATGGCAAACTCATTGAATCAGTATACCTAGGACAGGCCCTACAGATAGATAATTTCCATGGTGACTGAGAAGGCAAAAGAGAACAAAGGAGAACAGCCATTGCATCTGAATTGGTACTTTTTAAAAAAAATTATGTCCTTTTTTATCTTTTGTCACCAGTAAAACTTGGCTTTACTGTATTTTGTAGTTCATAGATGCCTCATTTAATCTCAACTCTGATCTTGAATCACTGGATTAGCCTACATTAGGCAAATACACCCAGGTTATTAAAGTCGAAATGTATACACAAAATAAATAGAAAGTGACTTTAACAGGGGCATAACTGGGAGATCAGGAAAGGCAGGAGGTGCCACTGAGATCAACTTTGAAGGATGCTGGAGATTTGAAGAGACAGAAGTTCAGCAACAGTGTGTTTTCTCTGGGGCATGGGACACAGGTTATGTAAAAACAGATTTGGAAGATGAAATATTGTATACAAGCAACAGCAATTTGGCCAGGGGTCTGGGATGAATGTGTAGGCTGGACAATCACCTGCATAAATGTGGTAGTGGAATTGTGGGAGTGAATTACATCAACAAAGGATGGAATATAAAGAAAAAAAGAGGGCCATATTTCCTTGAGGGATACAGAGGCAAGTTGAACTAAAGAGATAGTCAAGGAGACAAAGCATGAATGTTTGGAGAGAATTAGAGGAATTCCAGGACGTTGTATTATTTCTGAAGCCAAGGGAGAAGAAAATGTTTAGGAAAAGCATGCATGAGTTTGGGGGTGGGAGTTTTGGGAAAATAATGTCAAAAGGTACAGACAGATCAAAGAAGATGACATCATGATGTATCAATTAGTGATTTAGAAATGGTCATTCAATTCTAAAGGACTAATGATGAAAAATCCTATCCAATTCCAAAGACAGAACTGATGAACTCTGAGTATACTCTTCCCATTTTTTTCATTTTTTGCAGTGTGATTAATATGGAAATATGTTTTGCATGACTTTGTGTGTATAATTAATATATTGCTTACTTTCTCAATTGTTTGAGTTGTTAAAGAGAGGAAGAATACTTGGAACTCAAAATTTTAAAAAATGATAAGAAAGTAAATAAAAAATAATTTTTAAAAAGAAATGAAGGTCACTGATGACACTTGTGAGAGTAATTTCTCAGTAGCATAGTTGGGAGGAAACTGAATTACCAGGACTTGAGAAAAAAAGGGGGTTTTGAGGCAGACAGTTTTTAAAAACCATAGCAGTGAAGTAGAGAGGGATGAGGTAGTGATTCAATGGATTAGAAGGGCCAAGAATTGGCTTTTTATGAGTGAAGAAATCTAAGTATCTGCTTGGTGTATAGATGGGAAAAAACCACTGGCAAAAGCAAGATAGATAATTCATAAGGTAGAGGGCATGACTGCTGGATCATGGTTCTGGAAAAGAAGGAATGGAACAGAGGCCTACATAGAGGAATTAGCTTCAATGAGCAATTTATTATTTTTGTTGCTTAGTCATTTCTGAATCTTCATGAACCCATTTGGGGTTTTCTTGTCAAAGATACTGGAGTAGTTTTCCATTTCCTTCTCCAGTTCTTTTTACAGAGGAAGAAACTGAGGCAAACAGGGTTAAGTAACTTGCCAAAAGTCACACAGCTAGTAAGTATCTGAGGCCAGATTTGAACTTAGGAAGATGAGTCTTCCTGACTGCAGGCCTGGAACTCTATCCATTGGGTCACATAACTTCCCCCAATGAGCAATTATGATATTTCTATTCTAACTGAAGAGGAAGATAGAAAGGGTAATGATGCTATAATCTGAGGAATGAAGTAAAGGAGTTAAGTAAGGTCTCAGTGGAAGGCTTCAATTTTCTCAGTGACATGGGTCATCTCTAAGTGGCAGAGATGGGAATGATGTGGTGGTAAAAGGAGAGAAGAAAATAAAAGGACCAGACAATGTCGGGGCTGTGATAAAGGTAGAGTAGAGGTGTTGACATCTGCTGTTCTATCTTGTGACTTTGTAACATGAATGAAATCAGTCTTGATGAAATCAGCTAAATTTTGATTTTTTTTTCTAGTAAACTCAATAGGTATAGAAAAGGAGTGGAGAAATTACATAGTGAAGATTGCCTAGGTATGAATGGTTACAGATTAGTCCTAACAGGAGGTCAAGGGAACAAGACATACTAGGAGAGTCAAGTCAAATCAAGCATGTTTTAAGCATTGTGCTCTGTTATTGTGTCGAGAGCTTGGAATATAAAGAAAGGCAAAAAACTAAAATCCAAACCAAAGAGTTCACAATTTCATGAGGAAAACAGCACATGAACAACTATGTATAAGCAAGATACAGACTGGATTGTTTGGAGATAATCTCAGAGGGAAGGTACTATGACAAAGGAAGGGCAGGTCACTGATCCTGGGATGGAATAGCTACCGTGTTTCCCTGATAATAAGACACTGTCTTATTAATTTTTTTGGACAGAAAAACACCAGAGGGCTTATTTTCAGGGGAGGGCTTATTTTAATGAACATTGACAGCAATTTTAATAAACAGGTAAATGTGAACCAAAAAATGTACCTTTATTCAATAAGCAAATCACTGGGGAAGAACAGGATGACGCACTCACTGCTACAGCTCTGATTGGATGCAGCTTGGAGCACGGCGTGCGTTTCACGGGGGGGGGTGCATACAGAGGGTACCGTAATGTAGCGTGTAGCGCTCACTACAGTAGCAATCTCAATAGGGCTTATTTTCGGGGGAGGGCTTATTTTAGAGGAATCTTACACAGTAAGGGGAGGGCTTATTTTCGGGATAGGTCTTATTATCGGGGAAACACGGTAGTAAGAAGTTGAAAGGTCAAAGCATGAGGTCAAGGCTAGATATGCAGGCAACTGAAAGGATTGGGAACCACTGAAATTCCTATGGCATTTCCCTCACAGTGTTGTTATGAGGTTCAAATGAAGCAAGATACATACAATTCTTTGCCCTAGAACACTGATAGGTAAGTGTTCCAGTATCTTACAGCCAGTATGTGTCAAAGTCAGGACTAAGGTTTCCTCACTCTGAAAATAGTTATTTATCCACTAAGGAACCTTGTAACAATGACCAGAAGAATTATAGGAATACACATTCAGAAACACTCAGGCCTGCCTCTGTTTGAATGGGATGTTACTGAACATGGTTTTGTGGGTTCTATGTTGCCATTACAGGCTGTTCTATCGCCAGCGATCTCTTAGTTCATGTTTGATATTGGGATGAAATGTGTCATTCCCCAGTTATTCACTACTTAATAAAAGGAAGTTTTCTTTAGTATAGCAAGGATATGCAACAGGAAAATTGTTTCTCTGGATACATTCCTGTAGTTTTTAGAAATCCATCAAATCTTAAGGACTCTATTTACCCTCAGCTGGGGTATTTTATCCATTTAAGTTACCAGAGAGCTGTATTATGGAAGTCAGGGCCAATAAAGTCCTGGACATAGCTTTGTCTCCTTTAAGGAAAGTTAATTGCTAAGGCTTAGAGAATGAGGATGGACCTGGGATTCCCCATGTTGTGGGCAGGTGGAAAGAAACTGCATCATAGAAATAATGGTTCTATCACTTGTGTTTTTTTTAATTATTTTTAAACTTATCTGCAATGCTGTATTAAATGTACATTCAGGTCAATGTTATGGCACATAATTAAGGTGCAAAATAAGAGAAACTTAAAACTGTCTGTATGTAGAAATCTTCTCTGTCTTCAAAAGAAACTCTACCTCCCTCCCACTTTGAGACTTTTTTTTCTATAAGGCAAATATTCATAATTGATTACTCCTCATTTTTATTCATGAGCCACGACTGGCACATTTCTAGGACTTTGGCAATGTCTCTGTCACTATTAATGATGCTGTTGAAGTGGAATGTTTACTTTGTAAAATTCCATCGTTAACCTACGCTAACTGCAATCATTCAAGGAAGGAAAGCACTGGGAGAATGTCGCTGGGGATACTAACAGAGAATATCTGACAAAAGGGATTCCAGAATTAAATGGTCCTGTTTTCTGTTCATTTTTCTGTCTATATTTCTTCCCTTTATGCCCATCTTTACTTTTTCTCATTATGGTGGATATAATCAATCTGTGGATATCCAAAGAATTGGGTAATATATACACTTGGCTCTCTCCCTCCTCATACTTTCCCAGGACATTTTGTCCTTTGCCCTTAACATATAACATATGCACATGCTATCCTCCCTATTAGATTATAGACTCTTGAAAGGCAGGAGTTATGGGGTCTCCAATCTCTGCATTACCAGTAGCTAGCAAGATACTTTGTGCATAGGAGAAAATTAATGAATAGGTTCATAGGAAAGAAATAGGGTCTGGATCTGTGATATTGACTTATATATGGAACTTCTGAATGAAGAAAATCTTTATACCAATGTAGGATGCCATCTTCCCTGCAATTTAGTCTTCAAGAGTTGCATAGAATACTCTAAGATATTAAGCAACCTATCGAGGGTCACATAGCCAGCAAGTATCAGTGGGTGCCCCTGAACCCAGGTCTTCCTAGCTCTAATACTTCCTCTTTATCTATTATTCCATGTTGCCTTATAGGTTCATAAATTCATAAATGTTTGCAGAATGTAATTCTCCATTCCATTGGGGGGGGGAATAGCCTACAATACGAAATCATAAAAAATCCATCAATCTTTTCTATTTGGTTATAGAATGAATTGTAGGAGAATGTGAAGTTTAATTTTTAATTCTATTTTGCTTCTGCAAATAATAGAACTTGATCACACTCTCTGAACATACATCAGCTGGACAGTGGGGAGAGATGGCCAAACGTGTCAAGGGGAAGCTTTTCTTGGATATGAAGGGACTAAAATCCTACACTTGACACTTTATAGGATAGCAAATTTAAAGGTCATTTAATCCAACCCTTTTTCATTTTACATATGAGGAAACTGAGTCCCAGTAAAGTGATTTGTCCATGATCACAGAGTTAAGGAGTGATAGGGATGATATTCAAATTCAGGTTTTCTGACTCCAAATCCAGAATTCTTCCTGCTCTACAACACTATATCATCATGGTGTGGAGATGATCTTGGAATCTTGAAATCTATGCCAGCTGAGTACAAGCTCAAGGAGGTCCTATCAAGCCAGAAAATTTTTGAATACTTGGTCAGTTACAGATTGCATGTCTCTAGGATAAGGACTGTTCTTGTTGATTAATTATTTCAGTCATGTCCAATTTGTTATGACCTCCAATTGGGGTCTTCTTGGCAAAGATTCTGGAGTGCTTTAACATTCCTTTTTCCAGCTCATTTTACAGATGAGGAACTGGGGCAAACAAGTTTAAGTGTCTTGTCCAGGGTCCCACAATTCATAACTATCTGAGGTCAGATTTGAACTCAGGTCTTACTGCCTCCAGACCCAAAGCTCTATCCACTGTGCCATCTAGCTACCCAGTATGAGAACAGACTAGCTAAATATTGAAGAGTCTAAACCATATTTAACTCATGTAAACTATCTACTGAAGTGTGAAAGGCTTTCTAGCTATGTTGGCAGAGGAGCTCACATGCATAAAATCACAAATTTTTCAAAGTATCACAGTATTTCTATAGTACAAATTATCGAATACTGCACATTTATGAAAATACTTTCATACTGCCATGTAGAAGGAATCCCTTTACTGTAGTTATTACCCTCACTGGTACACAACACAATTCTACCATGGGTTCTCATGTTGTGGGACTCTTGTTTGTCCATGTCCAACTGTAAATTCTGCACAAGGTGTGCACTCAAGTTGATGGAACTCCTCTCCCTGTCTCTTAATGTTATACCAACACAGCCCCTGCAAGATATCCTCACTGTTGCTGTGGGAGCACTTGAAGCAAGCATTGGCATTTAATAGACTATGTCATTTAAGGAGAAGAGACAGGATATGAGAGATACAAAGGTGATGTATTGGTGTAGAGTGCTGGACCAATCACAGACTTATCTTTTCCAAGATAAATATTCTCATTCAGCAAAAAACCTGTGGCCCCAAGACAAGATTAGACTACCAGAAGACTTAATGTAAACAGATTAGAGTGTTTCTTCTTGAGTGACCGATTTGTTGCTAACTTGGAGGGAAAGCTGAGCCAACATAGCCTTGGCAATAGTGGAACAGAAAAGGAGTTGGCAGCTTCCCAAGATTTAGTGTACAGCACCACATTTACTCATTTGGACCAGAACACTTGCAAACATCAAGACCGGTTTGACAAAAGTGATTGGGAAATTCAAAAGCTGCTTAATGCAAAATGTGAACTCCACAGGGTTTTCCAACAAGATAGTTCATCCATCTTTAAGAAGGCATCACTTAATTCCATCAAAAGTAAAGTGCAAATGAAGCTTAGAGAGCTACAAGATTCTTGACTCAGTAAGAAGCCAGATAAAAATGATAATAATTATATATACACATGCATGAATGTATATCTATATCTTTCTGTCATCTATCTATCATCTATCTATCTATCTATCATCTATCTATCTCTATCTATCTATATGTGTGTTTATGTGTATATACATACACATTATCTGTGTGGCCTTGGACAAATTATTTATTGTCCTTAGTCTTCTGTTTTTTCCACATGCAAACAACACACACATGTAGGCACACATAAATATATGTGTGTATGCATGCACACATACACATATGTCAGATCTATGATATTTCTGTCCAATAGCATGCCATAATCTGGACAGTAGGTATTCTTCATCTACTACATGGAGTAGTATTTAAAGAGCTTTCAAGTGCCTCAGGACAACAAGACTAGAATAATAGATTTAGCAGCAGAACGGACTTTAGAAGTCATGTTGCCAACCCCTTCATTTTATATATGAAGAAATAGTGCCCTAGAGACATTAAGTGACTTATCTAACCTTACATTGATGAGATTCAGATCCATGTCATTGAATCTTTTACTTATTAAACCAAGAAAGGAACTGTCTACATATTTCATCTCACAGGATGTTTCCATGTAAAAATAACGTTATTGCAAATGCATGTAAGCTGGGTTCATAACCTCAGAATTACCTTCTTTCTTTTCCTTTTTACTCTCTATTCACTCCACCATATCCAATTAGCTATTAAGTCCTGTCAATTCTACTTATAAAACATTTCTTTAATCAGTTACCTTCTTTCTATTCATAGGACCTCCATTTGAGAGCATGCTGACAAATGTTTACAAATAGCTCTCTGAAATATTTTTTAAAAATGTATTTGGGATGTACTTTTAAATTTAACTTGCATTATTTTTTTCCATTGCTTTGTTAAGTCTAGAAATCAACAAAACAATAAACCAAGCCCTGATTTTTAGTGTTTGCTGATTTCTGAAATGTAAATGCTCACACTAAAAATTTTAACATTTGGCTCTTATGAGTAGGTTTAAGCTGGCCCCAGTTCCCCCTTGAATCTACTTGAGTTCACGTTCCTGTCACCACTCATCTGTGCTGTAACAATTGCCTTCTAATTAGTCTCCCTGTTTCAAATTTCATCTTAATACAATTGCCCAAATAACCCTAGCTCTTTGTATAATGTCTGATACATTGTAGGCAATTAATAAATGATTATCAACTGACTGACTTTGGTTGAAACAGATGATTTTTGAAAGAGTTTGAATGGAATCACTCTATAACATTCTCCTACTTGGGTGAACTTTTTAAAAATACATGCCAGGAGGAATAAACACTTTACTATTAGGATGACTTGGCATAATTTGCATCATGCGTAATGGTAGACTCTACCCTTTGGTCTCCCTGGCTATGTGATGGTACCATTGTGATGAACAGAAAAGCTCAAGGAATTCAGAGTCCAACTCACAATTATTGTGGGAATGATTGGTCAGTTTACAGATAGCTAAAATTTTATTTCCCTTCCCCACCATGCCCCATTATCCATTTCAATGCTCACTTACTCCAGGGAAAGAGTAAAGAAGTAAATATACCAGTAGAGAATTTCAGTGACATTTTCTTCTAAATCATATCATGTCATTTTACTTCTCTTTGAACACAGGGGAATTTGAGAGCAAAAAAAAATTTTTTTTCTTCATTACTATAGCATCTCCAGTGGCTTGGTATGTAATGAAGAAACAGTGTGGTTGTCTCTACACTAGCAAAATCAGCAGTGACATTTTTACTGCTATGGAAAAACTCAAGCAATGTTTCCATTGGCATTTTCTCTACCCTCCCTCAAACGTGGTATTATAGAGCAGAAACAATCAATGTGTCTGTTGAAATGGAGAAAGCACTCACACTGTGTTAAACTCTGCACAAATTGCTAGGGTAGGGTATAGACATACTGAAAAACAGGATCTCTGCTCTCTAAAAATTTATGATTTAGTTGGGGATACAAGTACATACTTCCCAAAGAAAAAGAGGAAAAGTGGGACATTTACATTAGAACATAAAGGGGAGGATATACTTATCTAGTGAAGACAGAGTAAAATCCTAGAGTGAGAAAGACTCTTAGGGATCATCTGCCTCCCCATCCAGCTTTACTGATTAATAAACTGAGGACTAGAAAAATAAAATGACTTGTTTAAGGCCACATAATTAGAAAGGAATTGAACCAGACTTCCATACCAAAGTTCTTCCTTCTAAATCTAATCTTTGTATTAATAAGAGCTGCAGTAGCAGACAACACAAAAAACTGAGTGGTGGTTAATATGTGTGTAGGGTTAATTAGAAAAGGGTCATGGATTGGTGGAGAAAGACTAAGAAAGAATGGTATTTGCATAACTAAAAGGGAAAGGAGTAAATAAGTTGTTTCCATCAGGATGAGGGAAAGCTTAATTAATGTACAATGTGTGAGTGAGGGAATAATGAAAAATAAGATGAAACAGTCAGTTGATGTATGGTTCATCAGAAGAGTTTATAATTAGCATTAAAAACATTATGAAACTATTAACAATTCTTGACCTGGGGAATAGCATGATGAACCTCACTTAAAGAAGATGGCGTATAAGAAAGAGCACTGCATTTGGCGTTGTGGGGACATGGTTACAAATCTTATCTTTACCACTTTTCCCCCATTTGAGCTTGGGGAAATCACTTCAGTTCTTTAGGCCTCTGTTTCCTCATCTATAAAATATAGTGGATTAAATATCTGTTAAATGGTCCATAATTCACTGGGAATATTTCTCTAAAAATCAGGAGGAGAAACACCATCCAGAGGCAGACATTCATTCATTCAATACAAATTTATTAAGCATTTAATACGTATAAAATACCATAGCATATAAAAAGCTGATGTCAGAGTTAAGAGGGTTTGAGTTCAAGTCACACTGGCTGTGTAACTGTGAGCACATCTCTTAAACTTTCAAAGTAGCCAGGCAGCACTCTAGAACTATAATTTTGTAAAATGGTAGTGGAAGGGGATTCCTCACTGGTGAGTTGCCTACAGCAACTAAATTATAGGCATAAACCAAAGGACAATGAAGAATGGGCTTTGGTAAAAACAAAAATCTGTTATAAAAGCCTAGTTTAGCTAGGGTGCTGACTAATGAGACAGAAAGGAAGGGGAGATCTGAGAAATTTCAGAGAAACCATTACTAAGATTAAGAGCAAGAAAAAAGATTTAAATTCTCCCTCTGGTTCTTAAGTTTGGGAAACCAAGGGAATAGTGATTGCACTTTTTTTTTTTGACAATGGGAAATGGTGAATAATTGTGGGGGGGAAAAGAAATCAGTTCAGGTGTTTGATATGTTGCAGTTCAGAGGCTTGTGTTATCAAGTGAAGAAGGCAACTATAGGTACAGGAGAGACAGAGAGAGAAACAGAGACACAGACGGATACAGAGACAGACGGAGAGATGGACACAGACACAAACAGAAAAACAGAGAGAAATATAAATATGTACATATAAACATATATGTGTATACACAGATACAGATATATGAATAGAATGCATAAAAGAAAGAGTTGATTCCAGAACCAGGACAAGGAACTTATATATGTTGGACAAGATTTGAAAACTGTGACCGATCCACCTCCATTTTTTGAAAACTTTGCTTCTGTATGTTGGTTAAAAAAAAAAAAGGCAAAATGGTTTGGGTGATGTCTTTTGATTTGTGCATAAATTGTATGTGAGGCAGAGTTGCACAAAGTTATTGGCTTCCTGGTCTCTTCCAGAGTCATCACAGTCCATTGGCAAGATAGTCAGGATGACTGGTGATAGTCAGTGATGACCTGGCATTCAGTGAATGACCTTGGTGTCTTTGATGCTAACCAAGCTTTAAGTGCTCTACAGCACCTGCCTCAGCTACCTTCATGGCCTTTGGAACAAATTGTTCCATGCACACATTCTACTCAGGGAAGTCTTCATGTACTTGGGGTAGACACCCCACCCAACTCACTAAAGGGTAACCCTTGGTTACCCTTAACTTGGTTTAGTGCATCTGCCAAAATGTTTTACCAGGGTATGACTGCTATGCATGCTAGTTTCTTGGAACCACAGGTGAGAATTGGTTGGAACAGGTGGATACCAAAGGTAGAAAGCAGGCCTGAAAAGGTTTCAGCAGATGTACTATCTTCCCTGAACACACCCTATACCCCTTCTGTGTTTTACTGTTCATTGGAGATTCTGAGTCTTCACTGAAACATGTGCTATGTTCCTTGAAACAAAAGAAAAAACTCCATTCCATAGAAATGTGATTTTAACAGCATAAAAAAATGAACATTTATAAAAATTAATGTTAAAAAGCATCCTTCTGGGGTGCCATATTACAATATTACAGTAATGCATTTTGTGGAGTTGTGAGTTATACTAAGAAAGTGACTGAAATGTCCTATATCCTTTGACCTAGAGCTTCTACTGTTAGACATACCTCACAGATGTAAGTGATAAAAAAGTCCCACATACACTCAAATATCCACAGCAGTACTCTTTTTATTGCAGTAAATAACTAGAACAAAGCAAGTGTATATAGGCTGAAGAAAATTGTGGTATAGGAATGCCATACTGTGCTATAAGAAATGATGAATATTTTAAGAAAAATAGAGAAGCATAGGAAAATTTACCTGAATTGCTACAAAGTGAAGTAAGCAGAACCAGGAAAATATGATATGAAGAATAACAAAAATGGAAAGCTACAAAATTATAATGGTCAAACTTGCCCCTAAAGGAGAGATGTGACAATGCAACTCCTCTCTTTTTTTTCAGAGGTAGAGGACTATGAGAGTGGATGATTACATATAATATTGGTCTTAGCAGATAACACTGGTTAGTTTTGCCTAACTTTCTTCTCTCTCTTTTTTTATTCTTTGTGATAAGAAATGGCACTCTTGAAAAGGGAAAAGAAGAGAAGTGATATATTGGGAAATAAAGATGAAATGAAACCAGAATCCACACATTCTGCTCAGGGAAGTCTTTGCATACTTGGGGTAGACACCCCACCCAACTCACTGAAGGGTTTTTTGGTTACCCTTAACTTGGTTAACATATGCCAAAATGTTTTACTAGGATATGACCACTGTGCATACTACAGTTTCTTGGAACCACAATTATGCCTTAAGTGACTGCCTACTTGGGTTTTATCACATCTTAGCTTTACTCAAGACTAAGGGTATGTATAGCCAAAGGGTCAGAACCACAGGTTCATAGATTTAGATTTAGAAGGGATCTTTGAAATTATAGACTCCAAACTTCATTTTCTAGAAGGACCAGAGAGAACCAGTAAGGTCAGGTAAATTGCTAAGGGTCACATTGTTAATAAATGGCAGGGTTCAAACCTGGATCTTCCTGACTTGAAGTCCAGCTCTCTATCTATCTATATGTGAGAAACAAAGAGAAAAGCAATTATTGGAATAGAGAAGTGGCAGTCAAAACTATAGAACTAGTATATTTTTAAAAAATCATAGAAACCAAGAGCAGAAAATTTCATTAATTATAGGATCATAGGCCTTAGGGGTGGAACAGACATTTGAAATCACCTAGTCCAACATCCCCATTTTGTAGGTCAGAAAAGTGAGGCTTAGAAAAGTGAAATGATTTGCCCAAAGTCACACAGATAAAAACCAGATAAATCAGGATTTGGATCCAGTTCCTCTCTTGTTAAAGTTAGGACTCCCCCTACAACGTCAGGACCACCTCTAAGAAAGCATTTAGCTTAGTACTTGACATATAATAGGTACTTAACAAATTCTTATTGAAAAATAATAATTTAAGAAAGGATAAAGACGAGGTAATAATCCAAATACTCCTTGGAAACTCAAAAAAGGATCAAAGGGAGGGGATTATAGATTTCCCAAAATTCAAATGTAAATCTGTGTCCTCCCTATTTCTTAACTCACCTAGAATAGTGTCAGGCACACATGGCTGCTTTAAAAATACTACTTTCATTAAACAGAATTAAGTTCACAAGATAGTTTCTTAGCCAATCTGTCATCATGGTATTAAATAGAGGATTATATACTCAGAATCCTATATGAATTTCATATGCAAGTAATCATGTTGTCTTGGATACTAATAAATTCATAAATATTTTTTCCTCATTGGAATTAAGAAATTTGGCATATTATTACCAGACTCTAATTTGAGAGTATGAAATGTAATCACTGGCCATAAAACTGAGAACTATAACATACAGTTCCATTGGCTCTATTTAATGTTTCATTATGATGATATCAATTATTATGCACTTATTTCAGTTTTTGATAAGACAGATATTTAGAGTTCTGCCTTTGATTATTTTTTTTTATTGGATCACGCTTTGGAACATGTACGGACTTTTTGTTACTACAAAAAAGATCCTGCCAGTATGCAGTTGAGATGCCTTTCCCGTCTTTAATCAAAGAATGTTTATTTTGTATTCTGCTTTCCGTTTTGTTTCTGCCTTCAACTTTAGGCTTCCCAGAACTATTTTGCCATATATAGCAATGCAGATGTAAGTGAACTTCATTAGAGAACATCAAAGACCATATTAAGAAGCCAAGTGATGTCATATTATTATTCAGCATACAAAATAAGCCCCCATTGTGAAGGACACTGATTATGACTGCTATGCCAATGAAAGCAGTATGGGGAAATTAATGAGTATCACTGTCTACAGTATGGAAAATAGACTCGGTGAGAGGCTAGAATATAACTTGTTCCCAGTCAGGTCAAATTAAGACCTGATACATGCATCTAAATGTTCGTTATACTATGATGGGAAGAAGCCCAGTTACATGCTTCTGAATTTATTAGGTGGTAAATGTCAAACTCCTAACATTCTATCTATTAAAAATAGTTATGGGGGAGTTAAACCACATGCCACCAAGGATGCAAAGGCCCATATGCACTATTTGGGTGTCCCCTTATTCGCTGGCATCTGGAAGCTTAGTCATTCTTCCTTAGATTGTCTACTATTCATAGATGCATGGAATTTTAGTGCTAGAAGGGGCCTTCGAGATCAGCTTGTCTGACCTGATGAGGAAACTGACTTTCCCAAGGTTACAGAGTACAAGAAAGTTACTAACTTTTGTGTTATAAATTTTTAGCTACTTCCTTCTATCACTATATCTATCTATCTATCTATCTATCTATCTATCTATCTATCTATCTATCTATCTA
>NW_027186296.1:2072006-2100914 GCF_028583685.1 Petaurus breviceps papuanus | reverse complement strand
CTATCTATCTATCTATCTATCTATCTATCTATCTATCTATCTATCTACCTACATACACATACTTATTTTTTTTTTTTTGGAAAATAAGGCACTTTTAGAACTTCAACTGACCACTTGAGATAGTTATAAAATATATGGCCTTCTTTGGGTCCCAGATGACTTAGAGGACAGATTTCATACCACAAGTATTAAATCTAGCTCCACTGTGTTATACAGGATGGGGAAACATAGCCAGGCCTTCATGCTTCAGTTTGAAAGGTTTGTTGGCTCTGCCATCCCTGATAAACTCAAATGGCTTCTTGATGGTGTTTGTTCCAGTGTCCTATTTATCTGCTCCCATATCAGTTTTTCTAAGGCTTGCAGATTCTTTCTTCCATCATCGTCCAAGTCTTTGCCAAAGTCTCACAGACTTAGATCATATATATCCTGATATGTCTATTTCATTAAAAAACCTCCATATTAACCCTCTAAGCTTGTTTAAATAACAGATGGTTTTTTAAAAAGTGTATTTAATGTTGATATTCCATTTATTTTTGCATTAAAATGAATTTTATTGATACTCGATTTTTATACTGTGCTATTTTTTGGCAGGGGACCTCTTTCTCTTCTCTTTGTGATAAAAAAAAAATAATTAATTAAAAGTACTTGATCCAGTGGCCACAATAAAAAACAATGTCTGCAACATCTGCTGTAGTAGTTTCTCTCATTTCTGCTATAAAGAGAGAGGCTTATTCATTATCTTTTTTTGGGAGGACTAGACTTGGTCTTTTCAATTATCAAGTCCAGTTTCCTTTGAAAGATCTTTTTACTTAACATTGCTTCAATCATTGTGTATGTGTGTGTTTATCTTGGTTCTGTTTATTTTGCTTTGCATCCATTCATGCAAATCTTCCCATGTTTTCTTCTGAATTCCTCGAATTCATCATTTCTTACTGTATAAATATCTTATTCCCTTCAAATAACATAGTTATTTCAGCCACTCCCCACTGTTGTGTATGCACTGTTGTATGCGCCCTGTTGTATGTTGCTGTTGTTCATGTGCATACACTTTGTCTCTTGTTGTTTACTACCACCAAGAATGTTGATATGGATATTTTATATATATTAGACTGTTGCTGCTGTCTTTGAATTCTCTGGGGGTATGGACAATTATAGGATCACTGGTAAAATATATGGACATTGAAATAATTTTTATTATATAATTATAAATTGATATCAAGAATTGTTTGGCCAATGTATAGTTCCACCACGAGTGTATTAATGTGTTTATCTTCTCACAGCATCTCTAACATTCACTTCTATTGGGGGGGGGTGGTTAGTTATAATTTCAAGTTTATAAGAGGTAAGATAAATCATAAAATTGTTTTGATTTGTATTTATCTTACTATTAATGATTTGGGACATGTTTTCAAAATAGTCATTTTTGGTTTGCAGTGCTATTCAAAACTTCATATCTTTCAAACATTTATCTTTTCAGGAATAGTTCTTGGTGTTACATATTTATAATTCCTTACATATCTTGGATATCAGCGTTCTATCATTGATATATGAATTAAAAATCCTTTCTCACTTGATAATTTCTCTCTTAACTTCATTGATTTCATTTGTATGAAAGCTTTGAAATTTATATAATGAAGACTATTTTGTCTTTGATGATCTCCTCTATTTTTGATTAAACATTCCCCCCCACCACTCCCACTGCTGGGTGGTCCCCAGACATAGTCGTGAAAAACAAGACATCTCCATTCATTCTCTTCTGGTTTTCTTTTTAGTGATGCAGTCTTTCATATCCAGGTAACAGGTCCCTTTTAAGCTGATTGTTGGGTATGGTGTAAGATGTTGTTCTAAAGCTAATTTGGGCTAAACTATTTTTCCATTTTAGTGAGATTCAGTCCCCAAAGGCAATTTTTTGTTCCTGGGTTTATCAAAACTGAGACTGCCATTTTATATTGCTTCTATTTAAAGCATTATTATATTTTTAATTAAATTGTTTCCTCGGTTTTATTTTATTGTCAAAGCCAAAACATGAAAACCTAGGGAACTCTTAGTCAGAGTGGCCTCTGTCTGTGAGAAGAGGTGTTACCAGAGGTAGAAATACTAAGAGAAATGGGCTATTGATTAGGTTGTTGGTCACCTATTCTGTAATAATAACAAAAACAATTTATGTAGTACTTTAAGATTTGCAGACTACTTTATAAATATTAGCTCATTTTATCTTAACAACAATTCT
Source organism: Petaurus breviceps papuanus (assembly GCF_028583685.1). NCBI lineage: Eukaryota > Metazoa > Chordata > Mammalia > Diprotodontia > Petauridae > Petaurus > Petaurus breviceps. The sequence continues at coordinate 2,098,684 of NW_027186296.1, read as the reverse complement.
TAGAGGCAAGTGCTTTTATTATCCCCATTTTACAGATGAGGAAATTGAGGATGACTGAGGTTAAATATTTTGTCTAGGGTCACATAGCCAGTAGGTATCTGACCTAAGATTTGAACTCATGTCTAATTCTAGGTCTAGTGCTTCATGTGGTCTTTTAATTTTCCTCTTTTTGTCATTTGTCTTTTTGTCATGTTTACTGCATTTTAGGCATTTTTCTTCATGTTCGGTGTGGTAGAGGAGCTGAGTTTTAGGTTACCCCTTAGTCTCCTGTCTTTTTAGAATTTTGCATCCCTAACTGGTTTTAATGACTATTTCCAGACTGTTTGCTCTTCTGATGAAGTCCTCCTGTTTGACCTTGTTCTTTGAGCCCTTGGAACCTAATCACAACCCAGATGTTACCTATTTTCTTTCCTCTTTTGGCATCACCTTCAATAAATAGCACAAAATCTCCTTGGCATCTAACATCTCTGACAACAATTTTCACTGCTATTTTCTGCTTTTGTCTGGAAGTCCAAGATGAATATTTGTATCTGGCAACAACTTCCCTTTTAAAAACTAAATTGATGGCACAGGAAGAAACGCATCCATGTTCATCTCTTTTGTTGCTCCACAATATTGAATACTGACTATTTTAATCTAAGGAATTAATGGGAACTCTGAGGTTTAAAACTTTCTCAAGTGTCTAGCCAAATCTAAGGAATTTTCAGAAGTCATTTAGAATCACAAATATGGAGAATTTTGGAGCTAAGAAGTGCTTTAAAGATCATGTTATCCAACTCCTTCATTTTGTAGCTGAAAGAATAGAGTCCCCATAACATTTTCATGACAAGAATCCAGATCTCCTAGAATTGGGATGTTCTACTCTACTGCTTTCCCTTTATCCCATCACTAGCTACTATGATATTGTTATTTGACCTAAAAATTAAGGTAGTTATGTCCACAGTGCTGCTCCTCTCCCTTGTCTATTCTGACCTTTTATTGGTACTCCCTGTTTCAGTAGATTAAAAAAAAACACAAATTAGAACTCATAGCCAGCAGAGAAGTTCATGAAAACCCTACGGAAAGGGAAGAGAAAGAGGCAATGGATATTTCAGAATCATAGGTGCAGAACTGGAAGAGACCAATTCTCTTCTTATACAGATGAAAATACTGAGGCTCAGGGTGATTCAGCAATTTGCCCAAGGTTGTGTGGGATCTGAACCCAGATCATGTGATGACAGAATCAGTACTGGACATACTCAGGTTCTCTCAGTCCAGGGATGGAGAACCTGTGACCTTTAGGCTACATGTGGCCCTCTAGGTCCTCAAGTATAACCCTTGACTGAATCTAAACTTCACAGAACAAGATTTATTTGTGAAGTTTGTGATTTTGTGAAGTCTGGAATCAAAGGGCTACACTTGAGGGCTTAGAGGGCTACATGTGATTTCAAGACTACAGGCTCCCCACCCCGTTTAGCATCTGGTTCTGTATGAACTTTCATGACCAGCTCAATAAATATTTAAAATAACTTGAAATTTCAGATTGCCTCCATCACATAGATATTGCAGGATAAGCTCTTATGGAGGGGCTTAGTTATGAGATGGCAAGGGACCTGAAGAAAAATACTAGACTTACCAGAAGTTCAGTTTTTTCATCAACAAAACAAAGTTTACATTACCCATCATGGTAAATATTTAAGAAAAGGAGTACTTTAATTTTAGTCCATTTGCCCATTTGTATTCTATTTAATTCTAGTCCATTTGTATCTATAGATCTCTCACTTAAAAGATGGCCATAGGCCCTATGTCTCTAAAAGACAGAAAGTATTGAAACAATGCCAGGATCATAGCTACTCTAATCCCATCACAAAAACATGTCAACCCCTGGGAAATGTCAGGATAGCTCAAATCCTTAGAGGTCACTGTATCTAAGCTCTTGACTTGCAAACACCTCTCTACCCTCTTCTTGCCTTTCCTTGGGGGATATTTTTTCCTTCAGTTCCCTCCATCCTTTAAAAGACTGTCACCTTTCTTTCAAACACTGTCACCTGCAGCCTGATGACACTTGGGTTGGCCCGCTGTGAATAGCATCTCGTCTGAATGCTTCTAGCTTTTCTCTAGGAAATGTGAAACCTTTTGGAAAGCTGTGGTGTCAAGGGCCTCAAATAATGGCTGAAAATTCCAGAGTTGACTTAAAATATATGTGGACAGAATCTTAAGAGATACAGCTTCTATTAATAATTATCATCCCTTTGGGAGCATGTGCACTGCACCAACCTGAAAGTAATTATATGTATGCATGTCTATATATAATCTGTATATATACATATGTATATGCATAAATAATAATATATTTATATGTATGTTCATATGTATGTAAGGTTCCTATATATGTGTGTGTATTTTGGCAACTTTAAATCTTCACCTTCCTGATGAATTATAATGGTCAGTATGAACATTCTGACAAAGAATTATTTGTAAGCTGTGAATTATCCCTTTCTTATTTCTTGTGACAGGCAGTTTTATAAATAGGCTAAATTTTCCCTCAAGAACCTAATGTTAGATTAATAATTCCCAAACTACCTAAATATGTTAGTTGATCCATAGGTACTGACTCCCTGAAAAAACAGTCATTTTCTAAACTTCCCTTGGGCCTAATTAGTGGATATTTCTATATCTTTCATTGCTCCACAGAATAGCTATGGGACCTAGAACAGTGTGCTGTCAGACATAACTTCTGCTCCTAGATCAGGTCACATCCTTAGTATGTTAAAGGCAGAATCATAGAACTGGAAAAGATCATCTGCTCCCATCACCCCTTTTTATAGATGGGTAAATTACAATGGGGTGTTTGGGGAAGAGTCTAGGAGTCCATGGAGACTTGAATTTGAATTCTTTCTTAAACCTTTTTAGCTGTGTGCCCTTAGACAAGTCATTTAACCAGGGGTGTGCTGGAACCAGCTCTTTTGATTGTTAAATTTTCAGTGTGAACATTCACATCTCTGAAATTGCAAATGCTCCAAAACAGAGCTTGATTTTGAGGTTTTGTCGATTGTCTAAAGAGTGTGACCTTGGGCAAGTCACTTAACCCCAATTGCCTTTTCTTCCCCCCTCCAAAAAAAAAAGAGTGATGGGACGTTATGCAGATTCAACTTAAAAATATACCTTGTCTTTTCAGAGATCCAGTTGTTAAATATTTACCAGTTGACTGCTGCCTTAACCTCTGTGCCTCATTTGTACATGTAAGACTTGTATGATTGGAAAAGAAGGTAGAGCAACTAGACTTGTAGTTTTGCAGCAAGAATGGGAACCACTATGAAAAGGACCGGAAGAATCAGGCATCGAGGAGATCCAAAGTAGAGGATTGCTTTTATTTATAGAAAGGAATCATAAAACATAAGGAAATCTGAATGGTTTATGGTCTGCTGAGTGGTGGGAGTATAGAATGGAAGTTCCTTGAGGGCAAGAAATGTTAACTTTTGTCTTCCTAGTCTGGAAACTTACACAATGCCTGATACCTGTAGGCACTTAATAAGTACTTGTTGATTGAATAGCCATACTGATGAAATCAATGACTTGTTAAAGTAATAAAGTTTAAGTAGTTATAAAATCCTTTACTTACATCATCTTATTTCAATCAAAGAAACGAACATTTATTAGGTACTTATTTATTAGGCACATCTATCAGGCATGTACTATATATTGGGTTTACAAAGAAAAAGGATCAAGACAGTCCATGTCCTCAAGATGCTTATATTCTAAAGGAAACTCTCATTTCCTTTACAACAATCTTGCAAAATAGGAACTATTATTATTTCCCTTTTATAGATGAGGCTCATCGAGGTTAAATGCTTTGCCCAAGATCACACAAGCTAGTAGGTGACAGTAACCCTCATTTTTGGATTCCAAGTATGTGGCTCTTTCCCCTATTCTATGATACCTCTTGATTAGAGATAACTCTAGGAAATGAGAGAAGGAGCAACGGACACCCAGGGGACCTACTTAAATTCATAGCTACCGCAATTGAGTTGAAATTAAAAAAAAATAAACACCGCCTATGTGCAGAACAATGTTTTGACACTGTGGAATAAACAAATTAAGACAAGATACTATACCTGACCTTATCAAATTTACAATCTAATATGAGATTAGGACACATAAATATACAAGTATAATGCAAAATAATGCCTCAGTACATCAACATCAGACCTGAGCCAATCTGGAGAATCCTGAAGATCTTTGGGTGAGCAGCTCAGTTTCTGGAAGCAGCTCAAATCAACCAATCAATAAGAATTTCTTAAATACCTAGATACTATGTGCCAGTCTCTGCACTCAAAATCTCAAAGAATTCAAGAGCTAAACTGCTCCATTCTTCCCCTTACCCTCCCCAATACCCTCACTCCTCCACACAGGTCCTTCATAACAAAAAATGGGCCTTTCCCTCTGGTGCATTCCCCTGGGCAACACTGCATCCTCTCCTCAGTCTGGATCTGAACACCTTTGGGCATCTCTCGTTCTCTAGAGCCAACAGATCTACTCTAGGACTTAGGAGGCAGGGTGGAGGAATAGAAGATGGTACGATCTAGTGCATATATAGGGAGGGAAGAGTAAAGTCAAAGAAAGTCAAAGTCATGCATACAGTGTTATGATTTGTACTCCTTGGACTACTGTGTACGTGTATGTGTTTTCCCCTGTGATTACTGAGAGTTTGATCAAATCTTAAACTCCAGATAATGTATTCCAAGCACATTCTGATTCATTTGCATGTAAATCATCACAGATGACGCTTTATAAAGATTTCTAAGATGCCTCTTAATAAGCATTTTCAAGCCCCTTTCATTTTTCCTTAAACATTCCCTTTAATCTCAAGCCCTAGAAGGTTCCAGTTTGGTTTGAAATGGCCAGCCCAGGGATTTGGAGCAGATTCTCCTTTTGACAAGACCAGGCCCTCCCAGTCTGACTTTTCATCTGTCAGTGATTGCTTCTGAATCCCTTGACCAGACTGATGAAGAGTCCCTGTTGTCAACTCATGTCTCCCACTGGTACTTTAAACTCATTGGCTTTCAAAACAATAGTGTTTTCATGTTTTAAATGCTCATTTACAAACCGTTTCTCATCTCTCTAGTCTCTCAGCAATGTTCCCTCTGAGGCCTCAGTGCTCCCAGGGGAATTTTCCCTAGCTAAGGAAATAAGTAAGCAGGAGGGGGTGGGAAGAACTCTTCTGATAAGCTACCCCAGCTGACAAGCCCTTTCCCTCCAAGTTCATCCACTTAGATCAAGGCACAGTCCACAGGCTTAACCAGTTGCCTCTACCTAGAAAACAACACTGTGGTATAGCCACAAATTACAGAGGGGAAAGGACACATAATTAAAAAAACATTTTCCACAACTTTCAAAAAGAAATATTATGGTTCTCCCACAGGCTATTGCCTCATCCATATATCCCTTGCTCATTCAATTTTCATCAATCTGGAGATTCATTTTTTTTTCTATTTTTCCTTCTGATTTTTCAAGAGTCCATTCCAAGAAAGCCTTTTAAGGCTTGTCTGCATGTGTCCTATACATTTTTCTATATATAGAGTGATTTTTCATATAAGCCCACATCTACTGATTCACATTTTACAAATTTTCTGCTCAGGGCATTGTAAATAATAAAGATGATTCATGTGAATTTAAGAATAACAAGAATGAGAGTCAACTTTTGAAGTCAATTGGAAGCTAGCTAGCTGAGATGGCCTTCTGTCATACTTTCCTTTGTCCTTCTGCTCCAGATGGAAAATGCATTAATATATAAACAACAGATAAAACTTAAAACAATCATTATCTTTCCCTCAAGTGAGTCTTCTTTCCAAACTTGCTTGTAAGGCCCAAATGGCTCAGTATGCCCCCAGGTCTTAAGGCTCCTACAATTAGAGCCATCACTGACTTATGATTTCCATATTCAGTTTGCCCATAAGTTCTGAAAAAAAAATGATAAGTATATTTGTATGGAGGATCCCTGAGAGCACATTGACTTTATAAATTGACAAAATAAAGCAAATTCAGGTGCCAAAGATCCTCAGGGCTAATACTAGTATATCTAGAATATTCCCTCTGTTTCATAGGATCATAGATTTAGAGCTGGAAGTGTCTGAGGTGGGATTTTTCATAATGCTGCTAGTATCAAGATATAGATAATGACTCAAATTGAGGGGAAGAGTGGGTAGTGGTTGCAATACTGGATTGGAAGTCAAGAGGACCTAGGTTCAAATCCTACCTCAAAGAAGATGTATGACCCTGAGCAAGTCACTTTGTCTCTCCAGTCCTCACTTTACACATTAATAAATTAATCAATAAACATTTATTAAATGCCCCTGTGTTCCAGGCACTGTGCCAATCACAGAGGATACGAAAAGAGGCAAAAGACATTCCCAGCTCTATAATCTAATAGGAGAGATAACATGAAACAAATATATACAGAGGAAGCTGTATGTAGGATAAATAGGAAATAATTAGCAGAGAGAAGGCACTAGAATTGAGAGGTGTTGGGAAAGGCTACCAGTCAAAGATGGGATTTTAGATGGGACTTAAAGGAAACCAGGGATCATAAAATGTGGGCCTTGGACTTGCTGACCTCTTAAGTCCCTTCTGGGGCAGCTAGGTGGTTCAGTGGATAGAGTGCTAGCCATAAAGTCAGGAAGACTCGTCTCCCTGAGTTGAAATCTGGCCTCAGACACTTCTTAGTTATGTGACCCAGGGCAAGTCACTCAAACTTGTCTCCTCCATTTCCTAATCTGTAAAATGAGCTAAAGAAGGAAATGGCAAATGGGGTCATGGAAAGTCTCACACCACTGAAATGACCAAACAATAACATAGATCCCTTTTAGTCCCAAGTCTATAATTGTAGAGTGGACCATCACCACAGGTAATCTTAATATTAACTACCTCCCTCCATTTACTCTTATCAATGAAAACACATCTTGCAAATTTGCCAGCAAGGTAGAAGCAAAAATGGCAGGTATGCCCTTTATGAGGCCATCAGGAAAGAAAGGTCTAAGGCTTGGAAATCTCTACTAAGGCATGTCTAAAAAGGTTCTGTTCAGTAGCCAATTAAAAGTGTCATGATGGCCAACAAGAAATAGAGGCTATCTGCCTCTTTTCTAAAATATAGGGATATGAAATCCATCCTCAGACACTTAATACTTACTAGCAGTGTGACCTTGGGCAAGTCACTTAACCCCAATTGCCCCTCCAAAACAAAAGCAAAAAAATAAAATAAAATATAGGGATATGGACACAGGGGACACATACAAGATAGAGGGCCCCTCCATCACACATCTTCAAGGTCATGCCAACATCATCTTCATCATCACCACTACCACCACAACTACCTCAACCACCAGAAAGTAAAAAAACACATTAAAATCCAGCCAATAATTCCCTAGCAAGCTGATTGCATAAAAATCACTAGAATTTCTCACTGCCCACCTGGAAGAAGGAATGGATTTGCAAATCTATTATAAGGGTTATATAACATTCTTCTTACAGACCAGTAGAGAGACCATTGGTAAACCCTGAGTACTTTCCTCAGATTGTTCTGAATGTAAGATTTCTCTGAATGACTAGAAGAGTAGTGTGATAGCACCTGAAAAATGTATGCAATTTCCTACAACTGAGATGTTTCTAATAAAAAGGCAGTAAATATCTGGTTGGTATTTTATACTTAAATTTTGCAAATCTGATTTAAGGTAAGAAAGGGTACAATGATTTCCAGATTAATAGAAACTGGAACAATTTAAGTATTGGCCTATGAGCCCAGCAAGATATCCTTTCTGTGCTTCCTCATGCCTGCACAGTTATGAAGAAGGAATTGTTTTGTTCCTGTTTTGACCTGTGATTTCATGGGTTTCAGCCCTCTTGGACATCAGTGAAGAACAGGAATTTATAGCCCTGGAGAGTTGCCTGGGACACTGAGATATTGAGTAACCTGTCTGTGGTCACACAGTTCATTGTTGTTCAGTTTTTTTCAGTCTTTGTGACCATATTTTGGGTATTCTTAGCAAAGATACTGGAGTGATTTGCCATCTCCAGCTCTTTTTTACAGATGAGGAAACTGAGACAAACATGATTAAATGACTTGCCCAGGATCACACAATTTATATGTGTCTGAGGCCAGATTTGAACTCAGAGAGGAGTCTTCCTGACTTTAGACCTGGTGCTCTATCTAAATCTAAAGCACAATCTAAATGCTATAGAATGTGAGCTCCAGCCTACTTTTCTAATCTTATAATAAATCAGTCTCCTTTACTCAACCTGCCATGTAGGTGATTTGTCCTTCTTGTTCCTTACACAGGTATCTATCTCCTACCTCTATATCTCTGCATAGGCTGTATCCCATGTCTAACATTCATCCTCTACTTGCTTCCTGTTAGAATCTCTAGCTTCCTCTTAGCTCAGATGTCATTTTCTCCATGAGGACTTTTTTTCTTGATTCGCCCCACCTTCTCATTCCATTCCCCAAGTCTTTCCCCTGAAATTGCCATGTATATATGTTTCAGAAGCAGGACTTGAATCCAGGTCTCCCTAGTTCCAATGCCTTTCTTCTATTCACCATACTACTTGTACTACCTTCCATAACCATTCATGTTCCTTATACATCATCACACACCTAAGCCCTTCCAGGGTATACAAATTCAATAGTCAGTGATGATTAGGGATGAGGACTGTAAAATAAACTAACATTTTCTCAAGTGACCATTTTCATTTCCCTTAATGGACAAAGTGTAAAAGAATCCCAAGTATAATTTCTAAAACAAATGGTTCAGCATCCTATCTTCCCCTCAGTCACATATACATTACTTGGAATTGCCCCACTCCCTGCTTATTACAAAACAAAACAAGGTGAAAGCCACTTTCCTCCTTCATCAGAAAGCACCATCAAGCTCTCTCTCAGACCACAGTAATCTAATCTTCAATTCAACAGAACCTGAATCTTTATGTAAATGCTTTTGAACTACATTTAGAGCAGAATTTGACCTAAGAACAGTTAAAATTCATTCCACTGCTACCTTTCTAAAACAATTGTATTCCACCAGATGAATTTGGGTGGGTTAAGCAGACTTAATTTTACATTGACTCCATGTTTAAGTGGAAGGCTAGATTGTTTCAAAGCATAACTAAAAGGTATTTAAAAAATGGATTGGGAAGTTGTAGAATGAGAAGAGTTCTCTATTGCATTGAATTCCCTAAATTGCATCTATATTTATTCTCCATTATTTTTCCCAGTTTTTTTTTTAGTGATTGAGGAGAGCAGAGACTGAAAACACTGCTCATAAGAAGGAACCTTTATCAATGCAGAAATCTTTTGACAAGGATTGGAATTCTTTCTCTTTTAACTGTGGACTGCACTAAAAGTAGCAATAGAGAAAGAACATGAAGGTGACTAGATCAGTGAATATGTGCTTTGGATGGAAGGGAAAAATAAAGGGAGCATTGTGGTGTGGTGGAGAGAGAAAAAAGAAGAAAAGGGAGAGAAAGATGGAGCCAGACAGAGACAGAGACAGAGACAGATGGAGAGGGAGAGGGAGAGAGAGTGAAAGAGAGAAAGCAACGGATCATGTGTGGGGGAGAGAAATAAAAACAAAAAAAAAAAAAAGATAGTCCCTGGAGGGTGGAGCCAAGATGGCACAGTAAAAGCAGGAACTTGGTGACCTTATCCTCCAATTATGTCTAATACCTGTAAAAAATGGCTCTAAACAAATTTTAGAACTATAGAACCCACAAAATGACAGTGAAACAAATCTTCTGCTGAAGAGAACCTGGCAAGCTGAAAGGAAGGGTCTATCTCACTGGGCTGGGAGCAGAACACAGCATGGGCTGTACTGGTGCTGGTGGCACAGATCAGGAGGAGCAGGCCTCAGGGAACTGAATCACTAGCAGCTGTTACAGTTTCCAGACTTCTCAACCCATTAATGCCAAAGAGAAAATAAAGGGTCAGTGGGGAAACTCTGTTGGACCTGGGTGAGAGAAGAGCATGGTCTGGCCCCTGACCTTGGGGCAGCAGAGTTGGTGGTGGTGGCAGCAACAGCTGCTTCTGGAACTCTAGGGCCACAGATGGTGTTGGGGACCAAGTGGCTGATCAGAGGAAAGTTGCAAGAATTTCTTTGCTGGAACTGAGGCAGGATACTCTTGCTTTCCCCTGCTTGGATCTGGGTTGCAGTCTTGGGTGACAGTACAGAGGTGAAGAGGACTGCTGGTGTGGCAGAGCTTATGGTGGCTGTGGAGAGGGAATCCTCTTCACAGTTCTGAGACCAGTGCCTAGAAATAGCTCTGACAACAACTGTGAAAAACCCCAGAAATTTGGGAGACAGCACTCTCCACTGTGGAAGCAGAGTTCTACTGTGGAAAAGAGCTCAAAAGTTAAGTAATTGGCTGGGAAAGTGAGCAAACACAGGAAAAGAAATGAGACTATAGGATCCTTCTTTGGTAACAAAGAAGATCAAAACAGAACCAGAAGAAGACAACAAAGTCAAAATTCCTATATCAAAAACCTCCAAGAAAAATATAAATTGGTCACAGGCCATAGAGGAGCTCAAAAAGGAGTTTGAAAATCAAGTAAGAGAAGTAGAGGAAAAATTGAGAAGAGAAATGATAACGATGCAAGAAAATCATGAAAAAATGAGGCAATGGATCGCTAAAGGAGACCCAAAAAATACTGAAGAAAATAACACCTTAAAAAATTGACTAACTCTAATGGCAAAAGAGGTCCAAAAAGTCAATGAGGAGAAGAATACCTTAAAAGACAGAATTGGCCAGATGGAAAAGGAAATTAAAAAAAAACTCACTGAGGAAAATAATTCCTTCAAAATTAGAATGGAGCAAATGGAAACTAATGACTTTATGAGAAATCAGGATATTATAAAATAGATCCAAAAGAATGAAAAAATAGAAGACAATGTGAAATATCTCATTGGAAAACCCACTGACCTGGAAAATAGATACAGGAGAGATCATTAAAAAATTACTGGACTACCTGAAAGCCATGATCAAAAAAAGAGCCTAGACACCATCTTTCAAGAAATTATCAAGGAAAACTGCCCTGATATTCTAGAACCAGAGGGTAAAATAGAAATTGAAAGAGTCCACCAATCGTCTCTTGAAAAAGATCCCAAAATGAAAACTCCTAGGTATATAATAGACATATTCCAGAGTTCCCAGGTCAAGGAGCAAATATCACAAACAGTCAGGAAGAAATAATTTGAGTGTTGTGGAAACACACTCAGGATAACACAAGATCTAGTAGCTTCTACGTTAAGGGATCAAAGGGCTTGGAATATGATATTCTGGAGGTCAAAGGAGCTAGGATTAAAACCAAGAATCACCTACCCAGCAAAATAATTATAATATTTCAGGGGAAAATATGGGCATTCAATGAAATAGAAGACTTTCACGCATGCTTGATGAAAAGACCAGAGCTGAATAGAAAATTTGACTTTCAAATATAAGAAGCAAGAGAAGCATGGGAAGGTAAAGAGGAAAGAAAAATCATAAGGAACTTATTAAAGTTGAACTGCTTACATATCTACATGGACAGATGATATTTGTAACTCATGAAACTTTTCTCAGTATTAGGATAGTTGAAGGGACTCTCTATATATAATATATACATATTATATATATATAATATGTATAGATTTGGTAACAAAGAAGATCATAACATAGAACCAGAAGAAGACAACAAAGTCAAAATTCCTATATCAAAAGCCTCCAAGAAAAATATAAATTGGTCATAGGCCATAGAGGAGCTCAAAAATGAGTTTGAAAATCAAGTAAGAGAAGTAGAGGAAAAATTAAGAAGAGAAATGATAATGATGTATCTATTTATATATGTATGTATATATTATATATATGATGTATATAATATGTATACATGTGTATGTATGTATACATATATGTATGTAGAGTTGTATATGTGTATGTATATATAGAACTCCAGGGTGAGTTGAATATGAAAGGATGATATCTAAAAAATAAAATTTAAGAGGTGAGAGAGGAATATATTGGGAGAAGGAGAAAGGGAGAGATAGAATAGGGTAAATTATATCATATAAAAGAGGCAACAGAAAGCTGTTACAATGGAGAGGAAGAGAAGGGAGGTGAAAGTGAATGAGTCAACTGTACTCTCATTGGACTTGTTTTAAGGAAGGAATAAACACACACACTCAATTGGGTATCTTACCCTACAGGAAAGTAGGGGAAAGGGGATAAGAAGGGGGAAGATAGAAGGGAGGACAGATTGGGGGAGGAGGTAGTCAGGAGCAAACACTTTTGAAAAGGGACAGGGTCAAAGAAGAAAATAGAATAAATGGGGGATGGAATAGGGCAGAGTTAGTATTTCATAATAGTTAGTCTTTCATAATATGACTACTAAGGTTAGTAGTTAGTTAGTCTTTCATAATATGACTACTATGGAAATGTTTTGCCTAACTACACATGTATAGCCTTTGTTGAATTGCTTGTCTTCTCAGTGGGGGTAGGTGAGGAGGAAAGATGGGAGAGAATCTGGAATTCAAAGTTTTAAAAACAAATGTTAAAAATTGTTTTTACATGCTACCAGGAAATAAGATATACAGGCAATGGGGTATAGAAATCCATCTCGCCCTACAAGAAATTAAGGGGGAGGGGAATAAGGGGGGGTGGATAGGGAGAGATATAAGAGAGGGCAGAATGGATGAAGGGGTAATCAGTATACTTGCCATCTTGGAGTGGGGGGTCAGGGAGAGATGGGGAGAAAATTTGGAACTCAAAATCTTGTGGAAATGAATGTTGAAAACTAAAAATAAATTAAAAAAAAAGATAGTCCCTGCCCTCAAGTGCTTACATTCTAATGAAGCCAACAAATATAGGGATGCTAAAAAGTTGGATAAGGAGGGTACTTGTGGAGGGAAATGGCATGGAGACTTTAAGAAATGAGTATTATGAAGACCTGGCTTCAGTCAAGGTAAAACAAAAGGCTTATCAGTCAGAGCCATGTAAACCAGGTGAGAAGCCAGTATTTCTGGAATGGTCAAAATCAACCAAGATTAGCTAAGTGGCACAGTGCACAGAGTACTGCGCCTGAAGTCAGGAAGACTAAACTTCCTGAATTAAAATCTGGCCTCAGACACTTACTAGCTATGTGACCCTGGGCAAATCACTTAACCTCATTTTCCTCATCTATAAAATGAGCTGGAATGCGTGGAATGTCAAACCTCTCCAGAATCTTTGCCAAGAAAACCCCAATTGGAGTTCATGAAGAATTGTGCATGACTGAACAACAAGAGTTGAACAGAGAATGTAGGTTCAGATCTAGGAAGAATTCTGGTTTTGGAATCAAAGAATCTAAGTTCAAATTCCAGCTCTCCCGTGCACTACTTTTGTGACTTTGGACAAGTCACTTAAATTCTCTGGACTTCAATTTTCTCATTGTAAAATGGGTTGGGATAGAGGGCCTATTATTGTCTTAGAGCTATGATTCCACTTAGGTAAGATGTAAGTTTTCAGCCAAAGTTTATAAACCAAGAAAATTTTTCCATCTGTCAAATGTATGAGTGGCAAAGGGGAAAGTGGTGGACCAAGGAGAGACTTTATAAGGAATTTGTTGTGCCTACCATTTAATTCTTGGAGAAAATGTTAACAGACCCAAATGTTTTTTTCCTATTTTCAATTCCTTTTTAGAATTGGCATCCTACTTGAAATGCTTTTCCTTTCTCCTCTGCCATGGGCTTCCCCAACAAGCCAGTGAACCCTGAAGCTCACGTGGCCACATGTCAGTGTCAGACAAAGTGGTACAAACCATATTGCATTTACTGGGATTCTTCCTCCCCCTAGACCACCCCTACCCTTCCCTTTGACTGGGAGGCTCTCACATTATACTTTCCGCACTTGTGGGTGTGTGTGTGTGTGCCCGCACGCGCGTGTGTGCTGGCAAAACCTGCTTTTCACTTGTATTAAAACTGTCAAAACTGCCCAAAGGGAAAAAGTATATGTTTTCCCCTTGGTACCAAAAAGAGTGAAGAAGCATATTTTGGCAGTTTCACTGTAGGTGTGAAATTTTTCGCACAGCTCTACCAGGGAGGTACACAAGTCTGGCCCTGTTGAAGCATCTGATATTCCATGGATGGCAATTTCTTTAAAAGGTATGGCCTAGGGCTAAATTAAAAGATGGGGATTTAGACAAGAAATGATAGCATTCTGCTGAAACAATTGTCAATTATGTGAAAGATACTGTTGTGTGTTTAGAAAACAAATGATGCCCCTTTTAAATATTCCCCATAGCAGGTTTTATTATAAGACAAAGATTTGGGATTATATATTTAAAGTGTATTTTAGTTAACAGAAACCATAGTAAAACAATGCAAAATATATTTGATTGCATTATATTGATTTTTCATGAAAGCATATCAATGGGTGAGGCATAGAAAATAATAAAGCATCATCCATGACTGAGTTTGGATATCTCTAGACACAATTTATTTTTACATTTAAACCAATTATTGGGTTTGCTGCATGTAAAAATGCATGCCATAGATTCTTATAAGGTTTTTTAAAAAATTCAATCATGTCAATTCCATTGATCTCCATATTCCATATTAAAGACCAATCTTATATTAAAGTTGACACATTTTGAAGGCCACTGTACAAGTGTCTAAGCAGGAATAAATTCTTTGATTCTTGCATCATAGATTTGGCTGCCCAAACATGAATACAAATATTGATTTTTATTTTAACACACAATTTACAGGCTGTTCCAATACTGATGCCATCCCAAGATTTGTTTAATAACAATGGAAATTTATTGAAATAAAATGTTGGCTGCAGCTCCTTATTTCATCACAGCAGTATGATGTTTGATGAGTAGTAGTTCATATTCATCAAAAAAGAGAATTCAAATTTTCAATGAAGCAGAGCTTATGCAACTATTCAATGACATATAGCATTGAAGATTTCAGAAATTTCTCAGCATAGCTCAGATTTGGGTTTCAGTGCACTGAGACCCTTTTAGAACCCACCATGAATATAATTAATATTCATTTTGATTTCCACTGGGGAGTTCAGTTATGCAAGAAATGTTCCTGATTTATAATTTCTTTCTCAATTTTATTTTTATTTAATTTTTATTTTTAGATGTCATCCCTTCATATTCAACTCATCCTGTGCCTTCTGTCTATGTATACATGTACACACATATATATTTATATAAACATACACCCTCATATACATACATATATCTTCCCAACTATCCTCATACTGAGGAAAGTCTCACAACTTACAATTATCGTTTTCCCATGTAGGAATGTAAATTACACATTTACATGGCCAGGGCTCATGCAGGACTTACGCTCAGCTCCCAGTTTGGTGCGATAGTCCCTTCCTGTCAGCCTGCCAGGCTACCTTCAGCGGGAGATTTGTTTATCTCTGTCACTTTGTGGGTTCAGTAGCTCTAAAATTTGTTTAGAGTCATTTTTTTTACAGGTAGTGGAGGCGGTTGGAGCGGGAGCTGAAGCAAGTTCCTGCTTTTACTCTGCCATCTTGGCTTCACCTGCTACAATTTCTTTCAAAGCTCCTTCGTAGATGAACGAGTCTGGATGTCACAATCTTCTCAGAAGTCAGTCAGTCGACTGACTTTTATTAGGTGCCTACTATGTGCTGTACTAGAGATACAAAGAAAGGCAAAAAATAACACGAACAAGAACGACAGTTCCTGTTCTTCGTTTGTGGCTTATCTACTATGTTTATTAGAAAATCAGAAAACTTAGTATCACAGAATAATAAGGTGAGAAAGAAATCGTTTAGCCCAGAGGTTCTTAACCATTTTTGAGTATATCGTGTACTTCTTTGGAAATCTGGTGAAGCTTGTGAACTCCTTCTCAGAATAATGCTCTTAAATGCATAAAACCAAATACACAGGATTCCAAAGATAGCCAATTGTATTGAAAGACAACTATCTAAATGTATATAGATATATGCATGTATGTATATGTGTATGTGTGTATACAGATATCACATTCAAGGACCTTATATTAAGAAGCCCTGCTTTAAAATATTTTATTATTCTATGATATAGAATATTATTATTATGTTATATATCACTTTTATCTTTTTTCTGGTTTTTTTTTTTTTGGACAGGGGAAGGCAGGGAAATTGGGTTTAAATGACTTGCCAAGGTCACATGGCTAGTAAGTGTTACGTGTCTGTGGCCAAATTTGAACTCAGATCCTCTCCAAGGCTGGTGCTCTATTCACTGCGCCACCTAGCAGCCCCTCACTTTTATCTTATAGATGAGGAAAATGAAGTCTTGGAAGGGAAAATGACTTGACCAAGATGAGACTGTGAATTCATGATGGGCCTAGGATTTGAACCTAGAATTTCTGACTTTTTGGTATTCCCTTCATTACATCACAGAGATAATTTCATCTAGCTTCCCACTCAGCAAAGAAATTCATTGAAGCAAATGACTTTACAGGTGAAATGATCTTAGGGCTCTAGATTTAGAGCATGGAGGGACCTTGCAAACCAACTATTTCAATTTCCTTTTTTTATAGAAGATGAAACTGAGGCTCAAAGAAATTAAATGACTTAACCAAGGTCACTCAGGTAGAAAGTAATAGAGCGGGTGACTAGGTGACATAGTGTAGCAGCAAGCACCCCAAGCATCCTCAGGGTTTGCCACCACCACAGGTTCTTGGATCTGCTTTGTTAAAGGAAAGCAACTCAAAATGGGTTAACAAGCTTACTTTAATCAGTCAGACATATATCATTTACCTTGTTCAGGGGAAAAAGGTCAGCACTCCGAACTTCAAAGTATACAGGCAGAATTATCAGGACAGAAACAGATCAAGTAGACAGATTTCCAAACTGTCCAACCATTACATCCATACCAAATCAGCATCTGGGTTTTTCAAAGCTGGGGGGTCCCTGGACAACGGCTTCCCAGAATACAGATCAAATCACAGAACACTTCTCAAAGTGAGTCCCAAAACAAAGCTACACATCAGGGCTTATATAGCCTTCTCCTGGCTCAGAGAATGTAACAACCTTCTGGACTCACTGGCCAATCAAGAAGTATCTACTGAAAAACAAGTCTCCCACCCCAGGCTTCAGGTGTACTTTAGCCTAGGGGCAGGGAAGATCTTCCAAATTTGCATTCCCATTACACATAGTAGATGGAATGCTGGGCCTGGAGTCAGTAAGACCTGAGTTGTTAGCTGTGTGACCCTGGGCAAGTCATCTAACCTCTGTTTGCCTCAGTTTCCTCATCTGTAAAATGAAGACAATAATAATAGCACCTACCTCCCAGGACTGTTGTGAGGATTAAATGAGATGATAATTGCTATTAGCACTATATAAATGTTAGTTTATTATTATTCCTCTCAGGTCCCCTGACTCCAAATCCTGTGTTCTTTCCACTGCCTAATATTGCTTCTCCCGTCAGATATATCATCAAGTTTATACAGACTAGGAAACCAAGGGCTAGAGCAAAATGACTTGGCCAATGTTACGATCTAGTGGCAAAGCAAGGACTTGGAGGTAAATGCTCCCCCACTCGCAAGCACTGATTTTATAAAATCCCTTATATGTGTCTTGTGCTTAAATGTTTCCAGTAGTTCTCATAGTAACTTTCATTGTGAGGATATTTATCATACATTGAGATGGTGCGATTTCCCGTTGTTTCCTCTGGAGCTACACAGAACATCTGTTCTTCCACATGACAATGCTTCAAGGTTTTGAAGGCCACTAGAATGGAGCCCTAAGTCTTTGTTTTCCTTCATGTTAAACATCCACAATTTCTTCAACAATTCCTTTTAATTCATGACTCCAAGACCCCTCATCATCCCTGTTACCCTTACCCAAATTCACTCCAGTTTTTCCATGTGTTTCTTATCCGTGGGACTCAACAGCTCTGAATTTCATCAAAAGCCACATGCTTGCTGAAGCCATCCCACCCTTTCCCTTTCAATTTTATTATTCTTATTATTTTTGCAGATCCATAAAACACTTTCAAATGTCTACTCAGTGCAGAAAGTCAAGTAAAATTTGACCATATTTCAAGGTATCACCTTGCCAGTTCCTTGAAAAAGAAATGGGATAGAGGGTTCCAGGATGTTTAGACTGGGTAGTACCCTCTCTAGCTTTTCTCATCTAGGCATGCATACTATGTAGTCTTCCAACCAACAGTCTAAGAACTAGGCAGGGAATTTCTCAAATACTCCAAATAGCTGCACATCACTACAGATTATGACTGCTTGGATTTAGGGAACATTTTTTTGGCTGGGGAAACATTCCAATGGGATAGATTAATCTATGTAAACCACATAGCTCAGCCGAAACTGCTGCTCAGCATTCTAAATTGCCAGCTCCGTCTTCTTTCAGCACAAAAATGCACATTTCTTCCTATAATAAAGATATTTTATAATAGCAATAAGGCAACTCCAGGGTGTGTGGTTATCACGAGATAATCATACCCTAGAGGGATTATAGACACTTGGCTGTGCCTCATAACACCCCATGTGTGTGTTTATCTCATGATAACCATACTCTCTTTTGTATCTTATTGCCTAATTATCCTCTTCTAATGCAAAATACTAATTTTTTGTCTGAAACAATATGTGCAAGAATGCATTGCTAACAATCACTGGAGGACATTGACAAACAATGCCTCTATTACTAGAGACTTACTTCCCATAAGGAAATTGATACACAAGGAGCATCCATCCAGAAGCTTCCTGGGTCAAAATTTTAATCTGTTTTTTGATGTGCTACTTTCCAAAATAGATGGTACCAAGGCCTCAAGCTTACCCAGTATTGCCATATGATCAATTGCCAAAGGGATTTTGCCCCACTTTTATTCAACTCTTAGGTTTCTGAAAGTTGCAGCTAAACTAGAGCCATAAGTAGTCATTTTTGCACCTAAGTCAAGAAGCACAGACTAGCCCTTGAGGAAAATAACACAGCTGTGTTAAGAGAAGCACCAATACTAGTATATGGGGAGAAAGAGCTTCTGAGACATTCATCGCATGGTGATGACATCCCAGTAACCAGAAGAGAGTTGTGCAGTGGAATGCATGCCAGATTTAGAGTCACAGCACCTAGTTTAAGATACTGACTTTGTCACGTATTTCTTACATGATTCTGAACAAGTCACATAAGCTCTAGGGACCTTAGTTTTCCCATCTATAAATGAGGAGACTAGACTAGATGACCTCTAAGTTTCTGTCCAGTTCAAAATTTATGATTTTATAGTCCTAGGGTAAAGGCAGAGTAGGAAGTCCATGTGGTAAAAAATGTTCCACATTCTAAATGTTTGGGTTCTAGGACAACACTCCTGTTGTTCAGTTCTACTTAATACTTTGGTGGAAGTTATGACTAGATAGAATTCTGAGTGGAAGTTCTGAATATGAAAAATTGGTGTCTGGATCTTTGAATTTTTTTAAAAAGGTAGATGCTACTTTAATGGATAGCAGATAGTATTAAATCACTTTAATGATTTCCTTTCATTCATAAAAGTATCTATATGTTGTCACAGAAGTGATAGGATTACAAGGGATCCTAGAATCTAGGTCAAACTCCTAATTTTCAGAGGAATCAATTGAGGTATGATCCAGTGAAGTGATTTTTCTTGGGTTGCATGACTAATAAATGGCAGAACTGAGTCTAGAACCAGGCCTTCTGACTCTTAGTTCAGTGTTTACCTCAGTCTCTATTCCATAACTCAAAACATATCTTTGAAGTTGTCATTTTGGATTTTTTTCTTGTACATTATAATGACACAGATTATCCAAGGACATCTGTCTCGAATCCTGTTTTTAAATTCCATGAAGTGAAGTCACTTAGGATAGTAACTGGCACAAATTAAGTGTTTATTGAATGCTTTCTCATTCGTTCATTTATTTATTCACCCACATATAACAAGTCCCACCCCCAACTCAAATTACAAGAATGGGTAAAATTAATAGGCAGCATGGTAGAGCAGTGGGAAAATGAAGCTTTGAGGTAAGGTTGGTTTTGAGTCTTGCCCTGCCAGGTGCTAACTTATCTTGGGCCAATTGCCTACTCTGAGTCTCAAACGCTTCTTTGTCAAAATGAGAATATAATAGTTTATAATCAAATGAGATGATAAATGTCCATTCAAGATGATAGGAGTTAGAGGGAACCTTGAGTCCAGGACTTAGCAAACCAAAGCCTGAAGGCCAAATCCAGCCATTCCTTTTTTTTTAATTGTCATAAACTATGTTTTTTACATTTTTAAATCCAATAAGATTTTTACTTAAAAAAACAACCTTTCTTAGCTCACAGGTCTACTAAAATAGGCTCAGGTTGTAGTTTAGGGATAACTGATTTAGTCTAATCTCATTTTTACAGCTTAGGAAACTAAGGTTTAAGGTGAAAAGACTAGCCCTGTGTAACAGAGAAAAAGAAGATAGAATTGTGATTTAAAGTCAGGTTTTTAAACTCCAAATCCAGTGCTCTTTCTCTCTATAATACCAAATTATAAGTGTTTTGCTATTTCAAAACACTATGGAAATGAAAGTTATTATTAAGTGAGAATTGATGCCATAAGCAATTATTTGTATGGAATGTCTCTGTACCTGAGCTCAGACATGCAAATCTTCTTTAATATAATTTTCCTTTGTAGGTTTTTGTCTCTCCAAGATCTTTCTATGTTCATCAGTTTAGGTTAGTATAGACCCACTCTTTTTTTTATACTTCCTTTATGTTTAAAATCAAAGAAGAAATGATATTCTCATGAATATGTACTTGACCCTTGAATAAAGTAGTCAGACTGCTCCTGAAGCTCATAGGTTTTGTTACTTGTGCTTTCCTTCTCATCACATCATTCAGATGGTAAAAATCAATTACTCCATGAGCCCATAATTATGGTACTAAATTTTACTTGTAACTTGCATCATGATAAAATTGTCAAATGTCTCTTCATCACATCCTCCAATTTGTAACCATAATTGGTACCTACCCATTCTCTTTGGCTATTTTTATTCATATGTGTCAGTCAACAAGTATTTGTTAAGTGCTTACTATGTGTCAAACATTGTGCTAAGTGTTCAGAATAAAAATACAAATAGAAAGTAAGAGAGTCCTACCACCAAGGAGCTTACATTCTAACAGGGAAAGGCAACACACAAAATGAAACTAAAAAGTGGGCCTGGGAAGGGAAAAGATGAAGGCTCCATTCTTCAGCAAACTCCTCTTCCCATAGCCTCCATGTGATTACATTCAGCCTATTAGGGGGCAGGGTAGATCTTCAAAGCAGGGAAGGTCTTCAGATTCCCTTAGGCTTATTAAGGGGCAAGGAAGATCTTCAAATTTCCATTACCATTACATTGGGCCCCAAAATTTTTCATGTCCCTTACATAGCAAAAATAAATTTACATTTCATTACATAGGTTAATGAGAATTTAGCGGTAACTGATAGGGTAACTGGTGTCACCAGAATTTTGCAACAGTTTAATAGGAATAATTAGAAAATAAGCACATAAGACAATATCTTAGGGTGGGGTCTTGAGCACAAACATATCCCATCATTCCAGTAAAAAATGTAAGAACTTTCCCAGCTTATTGGAAAGCAGGGGGAAATACAACATAATTCTACAGATTCTCAGAAGATCTAATGATCTTTTAGAGGTCAAAACTCATAGAAGAGAAAGACTTTGAATTTTAATAGACTCAAAGGAAAATCCTCTGTTTTATACAGGGTTAAATAAAGCCTATATTTTAGCCAACATTTTATTGGCCTAAGTGTTTTCATGGGACCTAAAGATCTTTTCCCTTTAGTTTGAGGACCAAGATTTTGGCCAAATTCTGATGTTCTTAGGGGAAAATGGGGCATTGAACATTGGAGCATGAGTCAAAAAGAGATCAGAGAGAGAAGTTCTCAAGATTGAACTTGGTCCATAGAAACCAAAAGTTTTAATTTTGAGCTACAGGTTACAGTGTCTATTGAGGTGTATTCAACCTCAAAACTAGTTGAGAGAAATTATTATTTCTCTCTTGCATTTAATAACTAATTATTGTATTGGGGACCACATTTTTCCTCCTTTCCTGCTTCCTTGTCCAGAAATCAACCAGTGGGGAAATTTGGGGCAAAGACTTATCCAAGCTAAGATCTAATCAAAGACAGTAAAAGAAATTCTAAATTTAGGAGAATTGGTGAATTCCTCATTGCTGTGTTTGGTCAGACAGGTCTGGGGTAAAAGTACATTTCCTCTTTGATATCTATATTAATAAGTTTCTTTGACAAAGATTTAGATGTTCAGACCCTCATTGGACTATAACCCCCTGCTCATTATAATATTCATTCTCTCATTAATTGTTAACCAATCTGGATTGATTCCTTTCCTCAGGAACGCCCACTCCTCCAAGAGCATATAAGTTGTGAGCTTGTCACCATGAGAGAGGGGTGTTTAGCATTTGAGAGTGTCACTGATCTCTTTTAAAAATGAAATGCTAGCATTATTAATAAAAATAACTGTTACCCAGAATCTATGTCTCTTGAGCTTTTTAAATGTTACAGTCTTTGTATTTTTTCAGAGCATATCATTTCCATTTTCTTTTCCTACTTTTTTTTTTCTTTTTGGAGGTGGGGGGAAGGTAGGGCAATTGGGGTTAAGTGAGTTGCCCAAGGTCACATGGCTAGTTTTGTGTTGAGTGTCTGAGGCCGGATTTGAACTCAGGTCTACCTGACTCCAGGGCCAGTGCTCTATTCACTGTACCACGTAGCCTTCCCAATCTTTTCCTATTTTCTGGATTCATAAATACCGCTTAGTTAAATATGCCTTAATTCAATCTGTTCTTTCTGAAAACTACTTCTTGGTGTAGTCTAAAAATGGATTCTTTTTGTCTCTAGAGACCTGGATAAAGAACTTTGAGTTTAGGGATGAACTCTTAATCTATATTTACCAAAGAAGGTAAACTACAATCCACAAATGAATGAGCAAATTCAACAACAAAGATGAATTATTTAGGGGTTGTGGTTTGTCCATTGTTCTTGAAGAGGACCACGACATCAGGAAGATAAGGCACCAGATCAGTGTGAGAGGATGACTCCTCTCTTCCTCCCTGCCCCACTTGGGGAGTGTAGGACAGGGAATAGAAATGTGAATACTCTATCAATAAACAAAAAGATAATCATTAACATATAATTACTTTTAAAATTAGGATTAAACATGTGATTTTATTTACTTATTCTGTTTTTCTTTTAAAAATTTATTTTTATTATTTTTAATTTCTGGAATAAAACAAACATTTCCATCATATAGTATACTAAAAAAATGATTGCACATGAAACTGTGAATGTATTATGTACAACTTGCTATTCCTTTTAAATATGAAATAAAGTTTTCCAGCTAGTTTATTTTTTTTTTGAGGATGAAATAAAGCACTCACAGTTAACAAAAGGTACTATCATATAGTCCAATTATGTCATTTTACAGATAAGGTAGTTGAGGCCTAGTTGAATTAGTTTTAATTTTTTTTTGTTCATTTTATAGAGGGAAAAATATTTTAGTTTTAGACTAAACTTTATTGAATTCCAGGTAGAGGTGGGACAATCTGGTAGAGTTCAGGGCTGGAAACATTAAGTTGAAAGGCCTCTGAAGCCACAGAAGGAGATTAAATTGGAGAGAGAGACAGAGAGAGAGACAAAAAAAGACAGAGACACACAAAGAGGCAGAAAGAAATACAGAGACACAGAGACAGACATAGAGCCACAGATAGACACAGAGACAGAGGACAGAAATATACAAAGAAACAAACAGAGAGACAAAGATAGAGAATGTAAGGAGAAATAGAGAGAATGACAGATAGATAAAGGTAGAGACAGAGAGATGGGGGCGGGGGGCAGGACCAAGAATAATGTCTTAAGGCCATCCACATTTTGGGGAAAGGAAGAAAAATCAAGGAAGAAGACCTCAAAAAAAAAAACAACCCAAACATATAAGAAAAGAAACAGTACAGAATAGTGATGTATTAACTTAGTGATAAGAAAGTACCAAGTAGTTATTAATAGTTTCAAATTCTACAGAAGGACCAAGGAAAGTGAAAATGGAGAAAGGACCTTTGAATATGGCAGTGAAGAGGCAACCAGAGACCTAATGAGAGAAGTTTCATTAGAAGGATGGAAGCCTGAGTTATGAGCAATGTAATCAATCTGTAATATTTATTGTTTCCACAGATAATCGTTAAGAGCTAGAAAGGAAACAATTTGGTGAAAACAAATAAATAGCCTTGACTACATCCTTCAAGAAGGATATGAGCCAGAAATACAGCAGGTTTGCAGTGGGCAGGTTTATTCAGATGGATGCTTTGTATTAAGGTGATATACTCAATACTTAGAATGAAATGGGGAACTGGGAAGTTTTCCACAGAATGAGATAATGGAAAAGGTGCACATTATTTTTTAACTACTCTAAATGAAGCTTTCATACTATGATGTAATATTTAATTTAACATTTTGTGAACTATGACAACAAAAACTCATGTGCAAATAATACAAGTCTAACATCAACAATTCCTGCTGTTAGTTTAATCCATCTCTATTAGCATCAATGATTGAAAGTGGGTTATATTTGGGGCGGCCAGGTGGCTCAGCGAGTAAGAGCACTGGCTCCAGTGTTGGGATGACCTGGATCAAATCTGGGCTCAGATACTCAGCACCACACCCAGAAATAATAACTAGCCGTGTAACCTTGAGCAAATTACTTAACCCCAATTGCTTTAAAAAAAAAAAAAGAAAATGGGTTATATTCATATAAATTCTTATATAGTTCCTAAAGGGCCTGGAATTTAGTGATCTGGATTCAAATCCTAGCTTCATGATTTAATAATTGTGTGACCTCAAATTGATATCTAACTTTTCTAAGTCTCTTTTCTCAATTGTAAAATGGAGAAAATAAAACCTTACTGACCTATCTCAAAGTGTCGGATTAAGGATTTAATAAAATGAAGTTATGTGAATGCATTTTGCAAAACACTATAAATGTCAGCTACTAAGCTATCATTTTCTAAGGATCTCAGAATACCTTAAAATCATTATGAAAATTTCATTTTTTTCAGATGCAGAAGAACACAGGAACCATGTTTTGCAGAGGAATTCACAGACTGAACAAATAATTCTCAGCTTCCAGACACAGGCATCCTCCCTCCCCAGTGAATAGCTCAGACTCTAGAACATTTCTAATCTGTCCCCCAGGTGGAATGATACTTAGGGCATTCCAAGCAGATGGGCATCCATCCCAATCTTTAAAAGCCTCAGTGGGAAGGAGATTTTATCATGCTCCTTCAAAAACCACATTCCAACATCTTGTAATCCTTATTAAATTCAGGAATTTTTTCTTCAGGATTCAGTCGAATAAATTTTTTTTTTTTTTTTTTTTTTTGGAGACCTAAACTATAATTGAAGAATGTAATTCCTATGATTTGACGGAAGTGAGGCTCCCACCATTCTGGAAGGGGAAAAAAAGTGAGAGAAAATTGGACTAGTACAGGAGATCACGTAAATATCCAGACATCTTTGCTTCTTCTTGTATCTCTAATGTTTTTTACCCAATTTCCAGGCAATGTTGCTGGAATTAGAATAGGAAAATGGGGCCTGACCTCTCATTGTAACATTTATATTTGCTCATGGTTGATTCTTTGATTCTTACTGTGTGTGGTACATGGTTAATAAAATTGTGATTGATTTGATTTGATGAAGCCCAGCAGGGCTAGTCATAATAAGTGAAAAATGTGTCTTAAACAATTCTATCACAAAGTGAGTGTGCAACCGGGCAGACTCATTGCCAAATGTTTGTAATAGAAACCTTAGGAGAACTTCAAAGGATTCTGTTTAAACACATTTATTCAACCTGTTTCTATGTAAAAACACAAACTTTTTTGTTTAATATTCCCTCTGTTTCCCCTTAAGCAAGTCCCAATCACTTTGCTTTACAAAGTTATGCACTATCCAGAAGTCTGAAGCATCCAATTAGCTACAAGCACATGCAAACTCTTTTCTTCCATTTTTGGTAGTTGTAATGGTTTATTGATTCTTCTCCCTTCCTTCCTTCCTTCCTTCCTTCCTTCCTTCCTTCCTTCCTTCCTTCCTTCCTTCCTTCCTTCCTTCCTTCCTTCCTTCCTTCCTTTTTCTTTCTTTCTTTCTTTCTTTCTTTCTTTCTTTCTTTCTTTCTTTCTTTCTTTCTTTCTTTCTTTCTTTCTTTCTTTCTTTCTCTTTCTTTCTTTCTCTCTCTTTATTTTCTCCTTTTTTCTCTCTTCCTTCCTTCCTTCCTTCCTTCCTTCCTTTCCTCCTTTCTTCCTTTCTCTCTTCCTTTCTTTTCTCCTTTCTTTCTTCCTTTCTCTCTTCCTTTCTTTCTTCCTTTCTCTCTCTCTTTCTTTCTCTCTCTTTCTTTCTTTTCACCTTCCTTTCTTTCTCCCTTCCTTCCTTCCTTCCTTCCTTCCTTCCTTTCTCTCTTCCTTCCTTCCTTTCTTTCCTCCTTTCTTTCTTTCTTTCTTTTCTCCTTTCTTCCTTTCTCTCTTCCTTCCTTTCTTTCTTTTCTCCTTTCCTTTCTCTCTTCTTTTCTTTCTCTCTTTTCTCCTTCCTTCCTTCCTCCCTTCCTTCCTCCCCCTTTCTTTCTTTCCTCCTTTCTTTCTTTCTTTCTTTCTTTCTTTCTTTCTTTCTTTCTTTCTTTCTT
>NW_027186296.1:2040172-2071996 GCF_028583685.1 Petaurus breviceps papuanus | reverse complement strand
TCTTTCCTTCTTTTCTCCTTTCCTTTCTCTCTTCCTTTCTTTCTTTTCTACTTCCTTCTTTCCTTCCTTCCTTCCTTTCTTTCTCTCTTTCTTTCTTTCTCTCTCTCTTCCTTTCTTCCTTTCTTTCCTCTATCACTTCTCTCTAACTCATTTTTTTAAATAAAAGTATTCCCTTATAACAAATAAATTCAGTCAAGCAAACAAAATAAATCAACATAGTGGCCTTATCCACAAAAAGCCTGTCTCATTCTACAACTCTAGTCCATCACTTCTCTGAGGAGAGGTAGGAAGTATGTAATATCAACAGTCGTCTGAAGTCATGATCGGTCATTGTGTTGATTAATGTATTGAAATCTTTCCAAATAATTTTTCTTTACATTACTGTGGCCATCTTATTAGTTGTCCTCCTTATTCTCATTTCATGAGTTCATCCAAGTCTTCTGAATCCATAACATTCATTATTTCTTACAGCAAAATAATAGCCATTACATTCAAAGAGACAGAATTACCTAGGAAGTTGGACTCAGTGTCAGGAAGACCTGCATCCAAGTCCCTCCTTTGATTCCAGGCAAATCACTTGACAACTCAATGCCCTAAGAAACTCTTTGAGACTATAAATGGCAGACAAAGGACCCACCAGCATTGATAGACACAATTTCCTCATTTGAGAGTTTCTTTTACCAATGACATAGATCTAGTCTCTATCCCTGCATTCATATATGACAGTTTGTTTGGCTGTTTTCCAGTTGATTAGTACCCATTTGGTTTCCAGTTCTTAGCTATCATCCAAAGTGTTGATATCAATATTTTTACATATGAGTTCTTTCCCTCTGCCTTTCTCCTCTTTGGAGCATATGTCTAGTACTGGCATCACTAAGGCATAGAATATTGACAGTTTACTGGCTTTTGAGCTATAGTTCCAAGTTCCCCCCCCATATATGTGTGCATATGTATATATGTATGTATGTGTATATAATATATAAACACATATATACTCACACACGTAATAATACACATACATGCACATATGTGTACCACACATGTGTATATGTATATGTGTATATATAAATGTATGTGTAAATAAGTATGTGTGTTTGTATAAAATCTTCCAAGATTGACAAAGGTAGTATGAGAATGACTATATTTCTAATGACTTAATGTAGGATATGAGAGGGATAGAGAGAGTTGGGAAAAGATGGGGAGAAGAAGATTGATAGGATCTTAAAGCTTTGAACTAGCTGGAGCCTTAGAAAATGTCTAGTTCTACCTGTTCATTTTACATGTGAGGAAAATGAAGCTCAGACAGGTGACACATATAGTACACTATATATACATACACACACATATATAGTGACACATATAGTATAATATAACATATAGACACATATAGTAACATGACCTCTGATTTGGAATCCAGCGGGGCATCAATTAGGGTACAGGTACCTGTTCCCCTTACTTTCCCATGCTGCCTTAATACAAATCATCTGAGATGGAAGATGCATTTTCTTAGGGCCAGGGATCATTTTGAAGTATACAAGATTAGAAATAAGAAGAGTAGGGTTCAATTGCTGGACCTGCCATTTACTTAGGGAAAGTTACTTCTCTATGACTCAATTTCCTCATCTGTAAAGTGAGGTGACTGAACTTGGGGGCCTCTGAAATGCCCTTCAGCTTTAAATCCTCTGTTCTAAATATTGCCTATGGCTTCAAGGTATAGACTATAAAGTTTTTTAAAAACCTAATTCCTTCCAATCCATCAGACACGCCATTAGATTAATCTTCCTAAAGCACAGTGATAACTTTGTGTTTCCATTGAGCTTTCCATAGTTCTCCCCTGTTTACTGAACAAAGTAAAATCCTTAAACCATGGGCTTTTCTCATCACTTCCTGGTAAAATTCCTACTCCTTCAAAGAATAGATGACAGAATTTAGAGCTGGATATATCTGATCTCATTTTAAATCTGAGGAAACTGAAACTCAGAAATGTCCAGTGACCCGCCCTAGGTCAGACAACTAGCTAGCCTCAGAGACAAAATTAGAATCCAGCTATTTGGTCTGTATTTTTTCCACTAGAACACCTCCTCTACATTTAAAGACCAGTATAAGTATCACTGTCTCCATCAAGACTTCTTGAAGGCTTCCTCCTTCTCTTCTTCCTCTCCATAAGAAGCTGGAAGTGATCTCTCTTACCTACGACCTCTTAAAGTACCTCATTGGAACTTTTCTTATGCACTTACAATCTATCCTATTATGGAATTTGCTGTATGTATTTCTTATCTTTCCTAGTAGATTGTAAGTTACTTGAGGTCAAGGATTCTTATTCAGTGTTTTATATCCCTTTTTTCCCACTCTCCCTCCCCTTCCTAGTAGTGCCTTATAGCTTAGCAAAATTTTTAATACATTCTTTGTTGAATTATATGCTAATTCAGAAATTAACTTTCACAATTAGATGGCACAAAGGGCTGCCATAACACTGAAAAGATCTGTAGAGGATTGTCTCTGTCACACCTTTCTACCCACCAGTGGTTACCAGACAAACACTGGAACAGGCCCACCAGCAGCAGCTCATTTGGCAAAGTCAGTGCTTGGTTACTTTACCTTGGGCTTATAAATTTCTGACAGTCTGTTGCCAGTTGAAGGTATCATAGTATTCAAATTTGAGAGCTGTAAGGGATAATCATAATAATAGCTAATATTTATATATTCATGAATCAATTCAATCAATTAATTCAATCCATTAATAAGTGTTTAATGTAAAGGAGATATTTCTCCCATAACATTATTAAGTGGGTTAAGGACCATGCTAAATGTTAGGAATACAAGTATAAAGGATGAAATGAACCCTATTCACAAAAAAACTTTGTGTTAATTGAGGGAGACAACAAGTGCATACAAAAATGTATATGGCAGAAATAGAAAATGAATGAGTGCAAATAAAATCAGTAGCATGTGTAAGATCCCATGTTACCCTCACAATGACCACATAGAACAGGAACTATTATTATTTCCCTTTTACATATAAGGAAACTGAGGCCTAGATAAATTAAATGATTTCCACATGATCTCACTGAGGGAGGATTCAAAGTCAGGTTCTCCTGACTTCAAGGGCAACTTTCTATTCACTATATCACACTATCTCTATTAGTTTACAAGGTCAAGGTCATTTTGCTTTCTCTAGGTCAATTTACCATCTGTGTGATGCTAACTGAAGTCTGACTATGTGCTCCCTAGGTTTCAGTAGAGATGGTAACAGAGTAGACCTTCTTAACTTTAACCTCTCAAAACCAGTTGGAAAAGAATGTAGGGTTAGGTTGAAGAGAAGTGTTGAGGTCCAGGGGTACTGGGAACCCCAAAATTCAAGGGCAAAAGACTTAGGTTTTGCATAGAAAGAATATGACTCAAGCTTTCTTTTAGTCAGAGACAAGGTTTATTGTTTCACCTATAGAAGCAGGCAGGACTTTTAAAAACCAGCACTATTGTGACACTTGTATTGACAAGTGGACCAGACCCTTAAGGAGTCTTAGCCATTAGCCAAACTCTTAAGGAATCTGAGCAATTTAATGGAGGCAACATGGACCTATTATTCAGGGAGACTGTGGGAAGATCTAGATGTGATCTAGGAGTGGCCAAGTAGTCTGGGGTGACTGGGAGGTAACAGAGAAGGGGTCTAGATAGAATTAAGGAGTGGCAGTCTAGGGTAGGGCCAGGTGCAGACAATGAGGGCCACAATGAAAGGGCAGTTAAAAAGATTATTAACGGGGAAGGGCAGGGTGCCCCAAGTGAATGCCAGGGATCTGGGCCCCTTGGGAAAGTCAAGCACCCCATCAGAGGCACAGAGCATGGCAGAGAAAGAGCTGTTGTCATAATCAGAAAGACCTTGGTTCAGGTCCTGCCCTTCATCCATACTTGCTGTATGACCTGGGCAAGTCACCTAGATAGTCAGTACTCCTCTTAAGATTTTAAGGGAAAATCTGTATAGGCAAATGGAGCTCCTTACCAGAACATTCCTATACAGAAGAAATTTTTAAAATCTACTTTGAAAACAACAATAACAAAAAGTAAATTGGTTGTCTCTTATACTCCTTCACTTACCTATGCTTCTAAGCAAAGGTTGGATAATCCTATATCTGAGAGAGTTGGAGAAAGAACTTTTGTCCTAGATGAGAAGGTCAATATAATTCAATTCAAAGATCACTTATTAAATGTCTATTATATGACTGGCACTATATTAGGTCAGTCAATTAGAATTTTTTTAAATGCACACCATGTGGCTGTCACTCTGCTGAACTCTCAGGATGCAAAGAAAGCCTATCCCCCTCAAAAAAAAAAATCCCACTCTCAGGGAGCTCACAGTCTAAGAGAGGGTGGGGAAGGGAATGTATGCAAACAATTATGTACAAAAATACTAAATTGAAAGATAATCTACAAAGGGAAGGCAATAAGATTAGGAAGATTGGAAAAGATTTTTGAAGAAGGTAGGATATAGAAGGTGACATTTACATTGGTCTTTAAATGTAGAAAGAAGTGTTATAGTGGAAAAAAATACAGACTCAATAGCCAAGAGGCCTGGATTCTAATCTCATCCCTGAGGCTAACTATCTGACCTGAGACAGTTATAGAAGTTATAGAAGTCAGGTAAATCACTTAACATTTCTGAGTTTCAGTTTTCTCATCTAGAAAATAAGATGTGGGGGTGGCTAGGTGGCACAGTGAATAGAGCGCTAGCCCTGGAGTCAGGAGGACCTGAATTCAAATCCGGTCTCAGACACTTGACACACTTACTTTGAGCAAGTCACTTAACCTCAATTGCCCCCCAAAGAAAAAGAAAGAAAATAAGATGTGCCACAGTGGATAGAGTACCACTTCTGGAGTCAAGAAGAATCATCTCCCTTAGTTCAAATTTGAATTGAGATATTTATTAGCTGTGTGACCTTAGGTAAGTCACTTGACCCTGTTTGCCTTAGTTTCTTCATCAGTAAAATGAGCTGGAGAAGGAAATGGAAAACCACTGTAATGTGAATGGGATTTAAGATCTTCCCCACCTATTAATAGGGCTCAGGTGGAACCCATTAAGGGAACCTTGCTTAGGGAAGGCTTGTTGTAGGAGGTTTTCCCACCTTTTGTTAATTTCTAATTAGGCACTGAGTCATGAGGGTTGTAATGCCTTCTGGCTCTAAAAAGGGTATTTATATTATTAGGATTTTGCTTTGGGGCTCCCTCATTGGAAGAATGTTCTTATGATTTGACCAGATGAGGCTCTGTGTAGGTTTTAAGGAGCCCCCAGCTTTGAAAAACCCAGATGTTGGTGTCTCTTTTTCTATTAACTATGTATTGCTTTGCTCAGACAGTTGGATCTGTCTGTTGATCAGTGTTAATTTCTCAGACAGAAGACCTGTCTGTTGTTGGTCTTTATTTCTCTGCTTGTATTTTCTCTTTATTTTCTTTGTTTGGATTTTCTCTGAAGTTCAGGGTGGTGACTCTTCCTCTGAACTAGTGAATGTAATTTTAAAAAGATTGTTGACTCCTTAAACAGCTATCTTTCTTAGTAAAGCAGATCTAAGAAGCTGTGCTAGCAGCCATCCTGGGCATGACAGTATGGTTGCCATTACAACCACTCCAGTATCTTTATAAAACCCTGAAGAGGATCACAAAGTATCAGACATGACTGAAAAAAAAAAAAGACTGAACATGTGGTGTTGGGAATCTAGGAGGTAGAGACAAAAGAGAGAAGTCAAAGTCTAAAGAAATGTAAGCATGGTTCTGGTGATGTCTGATGGCCTTTCAAACTCTGAAATTCTCAGTTCTTAACAGTATCACAAAAATTCCATCTGTTTGTTCTCTTTGAGACAGTTCGGCCAATCTCCATCTATATTAATTTATTCTTTGATTCATTAAGTCACTCCTCAGACATAGCACCTACTATGGGCTAGACACTGTAAGAGATGAAGGGGTTAATACCTCTCAACTTCTGCCAGCCAGGGCATAACAAGGAGTGGGGGGCAGGGTGGGAAGGATAGAGTTGGGGAGAGATAAGACATGTAACACAAATAGTCATTTTAAAAGGCAGCTTGGTTTCAAACAGTAGTTCTTGAAATAGTGTCTGTTACTTTATTTTTTGGTAATCATTTTTTTTTCTATTTAATTGACTTCCTTTGTAGACCTATGTATTTTATTTTATACATTTGAAAACCTGTTTTAGAAAAAGGGTTCATAGTTTTCATCAGGCTGCCAAAGGGGTTAAAAGGTTAAAAGAATCCCTCAGTAAAAATGAATACATAGGACCTAGAATCAGAAGATGTGGGTTTGAATCCCAGAACTGGCATTATCTAGGTGGCACAGTGGATAAAGCTTGGGTGTGGAGTCAGGAAGACCTGAGTTCAAATCCAGGCTCAGACACTTACTAGCTATGTGACCCTAGAGAAGTCACTTAACCTCTGCATTTTTCAGTTTCCTCATCTGTAAAATGGGGATAATAATAGCAGCTACCTTATAGGATTTTTATGAGGTTCAAATGAGATCATAATTGTAAATCATTTAGCACAGTGCCTGATAGATAGTAAACTATGGAAATATTAGTTACTATTCTTGCTCATGATCCCAGAGGGATCTCTTCACTTCTCTGGGGCCATCAGGTTTTTACCTTGGAAAATTAAAGGTGTTTATACAAGTTGTGGATCTTAGAGAATGGTGGCCTGTGAGACTGAACAACAAACTGGAGCCACCAGAGGCCCTGCACCCCCAATTCACGCTGTGTTAAGATCTCGTCTTGGGTTCAGTGTTCATTATTGGGCTCATTATTGATTAAAAAGAGAGGCGGACTTGGCCAAGGAGGCCAGATGAAATAGTAGATGAATATGAAACTTCAATTGCAGAGGCTGGGAGCAGAATAAGAAAATAATGCTGACATTAATCTCAAGTAGAATCACTCCCTTTCCCCAGCCCCAGTGGATGATATGGATGGGTTTAATGCTCTTTGTGGGTCTGATTTGGACATTCCCTTCAAATGCTAATGAAGAGCTACTTTAACACCCTTTTCTGGTGTTATTTGGAATAGACCCCTTCAAATGCTCATGAATAGCTCCTTTTGTCTCTATAGACAGCAGAGCCAGATAACTTGGGGGCCTAGAAAGCAAATTGCTGCACTGGTATAGACCCACCCTGAATGAGGAATTGGGCCCTGTGGTAGCCATGGAGCTGAACACTGGCTTTCCCTCACTCCCCCAATGAACCAGGCCAAAAAAGGAGCTAAACCATTTTCTCCTCATTATCACCTCATTAAGTTCCCCTTGCCAGCTTGGCTTGGGGCAGGGGCCTGGTACAGGTAGCTTAATGAGTTTCTTATTTATGGGCCCCTGTGTTACTATGCAAAAGCCTGGGATTCCCAGGCAGGGAGCATGGCATTTTCTGCTGTGGCAGCTTAAAAAAAGGCAATTCCCAGGCTTTCCTGAAAGACTGAGCATCACAGCATGGGCCTTGACACCATCTCTTGGACTCTTGGTCTCTTGGTTAGCAATAACTGCTTTGCATATTGTTTACCAGTGTGCCGGTAGTATTTTCCCCCAATTTTCTCCTTCGGTCCCCCTGACAACACAAAACAGATGTCTCCCCAGATGTGAAAACTATAGATGTTTGTCAGCTAGAGGAGGCGGCAAATTCATAAATGGAAAATGCATTCTGCAGATTCTACCATTTGACTTTCCTGAAAAAAAAGTCGTCCCATCTGAAGAGCCTTCTGTGTGGTTTGAAGAGACACAAATTAAAAGGTTTCACATTCATTTCTCTAAAGAAAGATGGCATATTATCCTACATATGCAGAGGTGACACTACAGTGTCTCATCAGTTGAGGGAAAATATTGAATTGCTTTTCACTTATTTGGCAAAGATTCTTTTGATGAGCATTTTCTAAGTACTTATTCGGAGGGCCCCAAGTGGACACAAAGAAGACTTGCATGAGTTTTAGGTGCAGAGATGGGATTTACAGCTAGGTCTCAATGTGCTAAATCCAGTGCTCTTTCCCCTAAGTCAAACTATTCTGCTTTGTATTTGATTATTTGCATATATGCCTTACCCACTTATTTAGTCCTATCAAATTATAAGCGCCTTAAGGGAGGGCTTCAGAATTATTCAGTTAGGTACTCCATGTGCTATTTAATAACTGTTGAGCAAAGGAATAAATATTTGAACTGCCTTTTCCAGAGAATAGTTTAGGCTTTTGCCATCCATAAAATGTAGGGTAAATAAGAGTTGTAAGAGGTGATTAGAATTGATTAATTGATCGATGAAGAATTATTAAATGCCTACTGTATGCCATGCCCTGGTCAGGTACTAAGGATACAAGTAAAAAATATAATAGTCCCTATCCTGAAGGAGTTTAAATACCTTCCAGGCGTGGGGGATATCTAGAGTGAAGATAGGAAATGGAGGGCTCTATATGAGGAAAAGCAAGAAGACCAGTTTGGTTGGGCCATAGATTTTAGGATGGAAGATCATGTATAATGAGACTGGCAAGGTAGGCTGAGGTCAGGTTGTCTTTAAAAACCAAGTGGAAGAGATTATCATAGAGGCAATAGGGAACCACTGGAATTTGTTGAGTAGGGGAGTGACATGGTCAGATCAGTGTTTAAGGGACATAAATGTTATTTTGCAGCTATGGGAAGGATGGAGGAAAGAAGAAAGAGGCTTCAGGTAGAGAGACGAAGTATGAGGCTACAATGATAGTCTGGGTAAGAGTTTATAAGGTCTCATGTGGTAATCACTGAATGATTAGAAGGAGTAGAATTCAACAGATATTGTGCAGATTAAAAACAAATAAGATTTGGCAACTGGCTGGATGTGTGGCAAAGAATAGTGATTATACCAAGGTTTCAATGTTGAAATTTGGCTATCAGTTTTCAGAGGAAGAAATCCAAGCTCTCAGTAGCCATATACATTGGTCCGGGAAAAAGGATAATTGAACTTCTAGGGGAAACTGATATTATTATTAATTATATCAGGAAATTGAGTGGATCAGGTAAAGTTTCATGTAGAAGATGGTTCTTGAATTGTAGAGGTAAGGAGAAAGTGCATTCCAGGCAGGAAGGATGGCTGGTTCAAAGGAATGGCCCTAGAATATGGAATCCTGTTTGTGAAAAGAACATGTCAATTTGGCTAGATTATAGAATGTAGGAAGGGATGTGACATATAAAACAAGGTCAGAAAGATAGATGAGGGACAGGTTATGAAGGGTTTTAAAAACTAAACAGAAAAGTTTCTTTTTGATCCTAGATAAAATAGGGAGCCACCGGAGTATTGAGTAGGACAGTGCCATGATCATATCCATGCTTATGGGAAACCACCTAGACGTCTGTGAGGAGGATGGATTAAAGTGGGGAGAGACTTGAAATAGGGAAACTAATTAGGCTCTCTGGCAATAATCAAAGTTCTAGGTAATAAGGGACTAGAAGAAACTGGTAACTATGAGTAGGGAAAAGGCTTTGGTTGTGAGAAGTGTTGATGTGGTATAAGGGAGAGTGAGGCACTATCAATTAATGCCAAGGTTTCAAATATGTAGTCTGGAAGAATAGTGTGGTTCCTTTAATAATAGGAATAGGAAAGTTTGGAATAGGGATTCATGTAGGTGGGATGATAATAAGTTTGGTTTTGTACATTTTTAAGTTTGAAATGCCCAATCAGCAGTTGGATATATAGATTCTGGCGTCATCAGCATAGAGATGCCAATGAAACACACGAGAGCTGATAAGATCACCAAGAAAAGAGAGAGCATATATGGAGAGAAGGGAGACTGGGACAGAACCTTGGGGAAAACTCACAGTTAATGGGGGTGATGTGGATGAGACCAAAAGGAAACAATCAAGTAAAAGGAAAGGCAAAATAGATTAGTGTCATGAAAACCCAGAGAGAAGAAGATGACAGTGGGATTATTTATGTCCGGTGCAGTAGAGAGGTCAGCAAGGAGGAGGACTAAAAAAACAAAAAACAAAAACAAACCCATCAGATCTGACAGTTAAAGGATTATTGGTAACTTTGGAGAAAACAGTTTCAGTTGAATAATCAAGTTAAAAGTTACATTGCAAAGGGCTGAGAAATGAAAGAAAAAAAATGGGAGATGATGAGTGTAGACAGCCTTCCCCCCCTTCAAGAGTATGACTAAGAAAGAGAGGAGAAGCATAGAATAATGTACCTAGGGTATAGTGAAGGATTTAAAAATTTATTTTTTAAAGAATGAATGAGACTTAAGTGTGTAGGGAAGAAACTATTTGATAGAAAGAAGTTGAAAATTAGAGAGGAGGGATTATTGAAGCGACGGTTTGCTGAAGAAGATAGGAAGGAGGAGATCGAGGCCATTTGCAGAGGGAATGGTCTAGAAAAGGAGAAAGTCATCTTATTATCATAGCCTTTGTGAAGAAAGGCAGCAGAGAGTTTGGGGTTATGTCAAGGGGATGTGAGAAGAAGGAAAAGTGAGAAGAGCTGATAGCAAATGGTAAAAGCTGTCATCTTTCACTATGGAGTTGAATAAGAAGGTTTTGGATAGCTTATAAAGAGAATGAGGTAGAGAATCAGTTAAGAAGGAATAAAAAGATTGATTTGCTGCATTGACAACCCACTTAAGATTAGATAACATAGATTTGTGGGTGTGGAAGTGAGGGGTGGAATGGGGAATGACTGAGAGCCACCTACACCATGCCTCTGATGGTAGGCAGGACTCAAAACAATATTACTGTTATTCATTATAACAACATTACATATTCAAAAAGCTTTGGCTGTGATTTTTGCTGAGTGACAATGTTTAAAAGACAAGTCTAAAAAAAGATATCCTAGTTAAATTGATCATCAACCAAAATGGAAACTACAATAATTTTTAAGGAGAATTATACAAACTTAATACTTGACTATCCTATTTCAATTATTATTCTAATTTAGAACTCAGAGAAACCAATTTATTTACATACAAATCTCTCCTAAGGACTTAATTAATTGCAAATACATAGTTTTTTTTTTTTCAGGTGATAACATCTTGAACACATCAGGAGCTCACAGAAAACACATGGTTACTAAAATTCCTCAAAGAAATATAACAGAATGACTTTTCTGTCAGAATAAAATGGTTCTCTGAGAAAATGGCATGAACTTTAGTTCACCACCAGTGAAGCTTCGCCACTAGTGAAGCTTTTAAATACATACTGTTTTGGTGCAGCTTGGAATATTTGCTTTTTGTATAGTTAAGGGAGTTGGGGAAGTAAAACTCCTTCCTAAACCTCATGGAACTGCCATGAACTCAGAGACAGACATAGTGAGAATGTGGTTAAATGACAAAAAGATGAAACCTAAGTAACGTAAGATAAACCTAACCTCAGAAGCATATTGAGATGCTTCCATTTATTGTTATAAGTAACATTAGCGGATAAAGTGGATGGCCTATGAGTGAAGTTCCTTTCAGTCCTAGATGTGTGATCCTGTGATCCTATACCTTCAATAATCAATATTTCAAATATCTGAAATTTCTTATAATGAAAGTACAAACAAATGTATAGAAAGCTTGGCAAGAGACCCAATTAAACTAGTTCATCAGGAAAGCATTCACGGATGACACTGGGAGGAAGACAACGCAGATGAAAAATGGGGGAAAATCTGTTAAGATTTTTATGCTATGATAAATTATATTCTCCATCAATTACAGTGGGACTACTACATTAAGACTGATATTATGGTACTCAGAGTATTGCATGATGAAATTGAAATAGCTCAAGCCAGAAGAGAGTTAGGTTCTAGACCAGGAGGGGGGTAGTTAGGGAAGTAAAAAAAAGGAAAAAAATTTACATGATAATTTTGTTTTATGTTTGGAGGGAATAGCAAGTTGTACATGGTAGATTTGCAGTTTCATCTTTTTTCTTGTACTGTGTTATGGAAATGCTTGTTTTGTTCTGTGAATAGAAAATTTAAATTTGGAAGACAAAAAATAAAATAACCAAAAAAAGAAACTGAAAAGGAAATTGAGGTCATAATTTTGAAAGTAGTTGGGAATTAACTCTCAACATACCTGAAAGAAGAGAAGATTGGGTGGGGTGAGAGGCTTAGGGAAAAACTTTATATTTTTATTATTACCAAAAAAGTGATTAATAAAATATCAATAAATATACCATCTCACATCTCTACAAAACTTATATGAAAATAATTTCCATATACATTCAGGTAATCCTTGATAAAGATGTGACAGGATGGGGAGATTTTGCTTGTTTATATCACTCCCCCTTAGGCTGAGTCCCTTGAAGGCAGGTATTGTTTTTGCCTTTCTTTGCACTCCCTATACTTATCACAATGCCTGGCTCATTGTAGGTATTTAGTAAATGCTTATTGACTTGATTGGTTAATGTACTATTTTCCATTTCTTTTTTTTTGCTTTTTGGAGGGGGTAAGGCAGGGCAGTTGGAGTTAAGTGACTTGCCCAAGGTCATATGGCTAATAAGCGTTAAATGTCTGAGGTGGAATTTGAACTCAGGTCCTCCTGACTCCAGGGCCAGTGCTCTATTCACTGTGCCACCTAGTTGTCCCCCGTTTTCCATTTCTGCAAAACTTTGTTAAAATAATGTACATATGGATTGAGGTAACTTAAAGATATAGCTGGTGTTGAGAGGTTTTCAAATGTAATATTTGATAATAAAAAACATCCTCACAAGCATAAAATTGAAAGTTGATGAGAATGCATGATTCCACTCTGCTTATTGTTTGTTGCTAAAAATAAAAAATGAAGTGCTAAAGATATGTATACAAGAAGATGATACCAGGATATTGTTAGACATAGCAAGGTGGCAGAGTGGATAAGGTGCTGGAGTACAAGTTAGGAAGACCTGAGTTCAAATCTAGCCTCTTATACTTACTAGTGGGGTTATCTGGGACATGTCACTGGACCTTTGACCTCCTCAATTTCCCATCTGTAAAATGGGGATGATAATAATAATATCTACCTCCCAGGGTTGTAAAGATAAAATGAGAAATGAGATGTTTATGAAGTACTTTGCAAACCATTAAGCTATATATATATATATATATATATATATATATATATATATATATATGTATATATATGTGCAAGCAATTATTAATGTAAATCATATAAGATTCATTGAGAGATAAAAATAGAAATAATTTTGTTTGATCCTCTTGTTACTAATGTTAAATGATTAATAAAACAAGGAAACATATGTTTGCCTTTCTCATGGAGGGTGGATACCTGTCTAAAACAGAGATTTCCTATAAATGTTGAGTTGCTTTAGCTGCTAATGTTTACAGTTGATACAGTGTTGATTGCTCTCAATTAAATAATCACCTAAAATTTATTAGGTTCCTATTCTAAGTCAGGCACTGGGCACAAAGGAAACAGTCTTAGACCTCAAGGAGCTTGTGTTCTATCAGATAGAGAGGACTTATACATGTGTAGGATATCCCAAAAGGTCTTAGTGCAGGTTAACTCTAATAGCTTGAAATTAAACCACCTGAATTACTTTGTATTTATATAAACTTATACCGAGTGTCTGAAAAGTCTTACTGTTAGTTTAAGCTTAAAACTTAAAAAAAAACTTTTAAGCTTAGAAAGACAAAAAGTTTAAAAATAAACTTTTAAAAATTAAAAAAAAAACTTTTTAAAGACTTTGGAGACATCTGTATAAGTAAGTATATACAACATACAAAGTAATTTTGTTGGTGGGGTGGACTAGCAGGAAAGGGGATTGGGAAAGGCTTTATATAAGATGCTGTGCTTGAGTTGTATATTGAAGGAAGAGAGGGATTCTATGAAACAGAGGTGAAAAGAGAGAGATAGAAAGAGAGAGAGAGAGCATTCTAGGCAATGATAAATGGCCGATGTAAAGACGCGGAAGTGGGAGATGGAGCATTAGAGTGTTATGTGCATCAAGAAGGTATGTTTGGCAAACCCTCAAAGTTTAGGAAGGGGGGTAATATATAAATGAGTCTAGAAAGGTAGATCATTCCATAGCTTAGGGAATATCTACATTTACTCTTCAAATTTCTACCCAAATCTTGTTAAACAGAGCCAAGATAACTCCACTGACTAATATTTAATAACTTAATACTTAATAATAACTTCTGATTAAACCCCAGAAGGCAAAAATCCTTGAAGTATCTTAGAGGTGTTTTATACAGGTAAAGGGAATTTCCAAATTGACCAATTAGAGAATTAGAAATGAACAGTAGTTTAAGAACAGTAGAGTTCTCCAATGGGTTAAGTGGGGGTTAGGGAATAAAGATGGGGAAAAATGTAAAAAAAAAAAAAAGTGTCATGCCAGGGGAGGAAAATGGCATACTTCACTCCAAGCAACCATGGCTTTCCCTGGAGCCCTGCCATGCCATTTGTACCATTAATGCCTTTTCTTTTATCTTTTCATCACAAGCTTTTCCAGAGGAGGTAAGGAAGAAAAAAAATTCAACAAACTAAACAGCTGTCTCAGAGATCACAAGACATCAGAAAGAAATCTAAAGAGTGTTCTAATCCCAGAGGAAAACCTTGCCTAAGTGGTAAAGTGCTGGCAGCAGAAACCTTGGAAAATTCAGGGAGTGGAATTTTATTGTCAGAACTTTCAATAAAAGAGCAGCCACAGATACTGAAAGCATTAAATAAAAATTACCAACAAGCTGTCTTACCTGTGTGCACTCCACTGAAAGGAAGGGCAAACAGGAGCCAGCAGTGCTTGTACATCAGTCAAAACTCTGACAGCGACGGTGGGAAGTTTGACAGAGCTGCCA
Source organism: Petaurus breviceps papuanus (assembly GCF_028583685.1). Lineage (NCBI taxonomy): Eukaryota > Metazoa > Chordata > Mammalia > Diprotodontia > Petauridae > Petaurus > Petaurus breviceps. The sequence goes on along the minus strand of NW_027186296.1, from coordinate 2,057,239 downwards.
CACACCAGACTACCTAAGATATTCCTAACTGAACCATAAAAAAGACAAATAAATTAGTAATACTATCGCTCCTGTCAATGTCCTTCCTCGTGAACTTCTCAAGCTGTTGGTTAACATTGTCTGCAGTGATTTATCAATATCTCCTTGGCTTGCTGAGAGAAGACAGACACATTTGATTTTTTGTGTGTTAGAAATTGTTTGCAGAATTGATTGAAGAAAGTGAAATAAATATTGTCTATTTCTTCACGGCCCTCCCTTTGTCTTTGTTGCTTGACAAGGAATGAGGACTGGTGAGATTAACATAATCTTTTTTAGAATTTACCATTTTTTATTTTTTAAATAGATCCCATGATAGACACATGAAAAAAATCAATAACTGGCTTCTCATTTGTCAGAGCTAAACGATAAAACTCATTTTGAAATTCAATAGTAGTTACTGAAGAGTAGTAGCCACATATTGTGGAGCTGCTATCATGCATTCTTTCCATTTTTTTCCTTCAAAAGAATATGGAAAAGGGCATTTTTGCTGTTCCAAGTCTAATTCTGGGAATTCCCTAAGATTTTCCTCTTGAACCTCACCAAATGCATGCCAATTCTCTTTCAAGCTGAAGCAATTATATTCTGGTTGGCATAGCAAGTGAAGAGGAAGTTGATCTGAAAATCAGGAAGACCTCAGTCTAGGAAGGCTGACCAAAAAAGTCACAAATTCTCAATGCCCCTAGGCAATCCTCTGAGACTATAAATTACAGAGTGAGTGCTGCCTGCATGGGTAGATGTTTCCTCACCAGGAGTTCATAATACCATTGAAATCAGATTCAGAAAAAACTAAACTATAATATGACCAAACTATCAATAGCTCATTGAGAGTAGAGACTGTCTTAGTCTTCTATTTCTATCCCCAATGTTTGCACAGTATTTTGTACATAGTAAGTACCTAATAAATACTTCACCCAATTCATCATTCTTTGCCCTTATTCATTTGAGAAGGGAAAAGTATGAATGGGAAGTCAATACATCAGTAATCCCAAATCATATTTTCAAGTAACAAGATGCTAAGTTCATTCAATTTCATTTTAGTCTCTTGAGGGTAGAGATTAAATTTTGTGCTTCTTTTGCATGTCCTACAATAACTAGCATAAAGTCTTTTAAAAAAAATTATTGATGTTTTCTGTTTCTCATACCACTTTACTTTCCTATGTATTTCTCCCTTTCCCTCTGAAAATATCCCGTGTGACAAATAGTATTTTTTTTTGAGAGGAAAAAAGTTATCACAACTGATTGATACACTGACAAAAATCTGAAAACATGTCCAATTTGTAACACCCATGGGCCTCCTAATTCCATGAAGGGGTAGGTTAAGGGTGTCTTCTCATATTTCTTCACTCAGTCCTACTTTATATATTTTTTTGTATTTACTTTGGCTTTTTTGGCATGTAATTCTTTCCATTTAAATCATTTTAGTGATGGTGTGTATTGCTCTCTTGGCTTTGCTTACATCACTCTACATAAATTTGTATAGATCTTTCCTTACTTCTCTATATCCATCACACACAGTAGTATTCCATTATATTCATGTACCAGAATATGTTTAGCAATTTCTTAATTGATGGGTATCCACTTTGTTTCCAAATCTTAGCTATGACAAATTGTTGCTAAAAATATTTTGGTGTACATGGGGACTTTTTTTCTTGTCGATGCCTTTGTTGGTGCATGAGTCTAGTAATGGAATCTCTGGTTGGAAGGGTATGGACATTTTAGTTACTTTATTTTCATAATTCCCAATAGCTTTCCAAAAGGGTTGTGCCATTTCATATCTGAACCAACAATATATTAATGTGCATATTTTCCAACACCCCTCCAACAATGACAGTAGATATTTTTTGTCTTTGACAATTTTAAGGGTAAAACCTCAGAGTTATTTTGATTTGTAGTTCTCTTATTATTAGTGATTTAGGGCATTTTTTCATATGGTTGTAAATACTTTGCAGTTATTTTGAGAACTGTTTGTTCAAATCCTTTGACCATTTATATATTAAGAAATGACTAATAGTTTTATGCATTCTTAGTGGATTAAATATAGGATACCAAATCCCTATAAGATAAATTTGATATGATGAGTTTTTTTTCCCATTAAACCATTTCCCTTCTTATTGTACACGTAGAAATTTTCAATTTCAAATAATCAAAGTAATCTATTTTTTTCTTTTGAAATTGCCTTTATCTTTTGTTTGATTAAGAATAAATTCCTTACTCATAGCTATGTGAGGTAAATAATCTGTTTCTCTTCCATTTTAAAAAATAGAATGATCTTTACAATTAAGGTCACCTATACCTTCAGAATGTATTGTATATTGAGGTATAAGGTGTTGGTCTATGCCTAATTTCTCCCAGAGTGTTTTTAAATTTTCCTTCTAGGTTTTACTAAAATGAGAAGTTTTTTTTTTTCTTTATGCAACATGTTTTCCACTTTATCAAGCATTGGGTTATTAGTTCGATTGTTTCTGAATCTCCCTTGTCTAGCTTGTTCTGTTGTTCAGTCTCTCTATTTAAAACAAAACAAAACAACAACCAATATTAGATGATTTTGATGATTGCTACTTTGCAATATAATTTGAGTTCTGGAAGTGCTATTTCCCCTTCATTCTTCTTTTGTGATTTTTCTTGTTATTCTAGATTTTTTTAAAAATTAATTTTGCTATTTTTTCAAGCTCTATAAAGCATTTTCTTGGTAATTTGTTTGGTATAATATTACCAATATATTTATTTAAATTATAATATAGATCATCTCTATATATTATAATATTACCAATATAAATTAATTTTGGTAGCTTTCTCATTTTTATTATATTGATATAGTGTAGCCATGAGCACTGAATATTCTTCGAGCTATTTAGGTTGTTCTTAATACTTTACACAGCCTTTTGTAAATGAATCTATAGAAGTCTTTTGGGTGCTTTGGACTTCCCTGTTATTTTATGCATTTTGTAGTTATTTGGAATAGAATTTCACTTTATATTACTGATTCTTATTTTTGTTATTATTATATAGATATTCTGTTGATTTTTGAGGATTTATTTTGTGCACTGCAACTTTCTTGAAATTAATGTCTCAGTTGTATTTTTGCTGATTCCCTGGGGTTTTCCAAGTAAACTATCATGTCATCAACAAATAGAGGTAGGTTTTATCTCTTCTTTACCTATCTTTATTCTTGTAATTAATTTTTCTTGTCTTATTGCCATTTCTAGTATTTTCAGAACTATATCAAAGAATAATGGAGAGAATCAGTATCTTCCCTTTACTCCTGTATTTATCAGAAAAGGTTCTGTCAATTACATATATAATACCTTTGGTTTTAGATAATTGCTTTTTATGACATTAAAAAGTTCTTATACTTTGTTGAGTTTTTGAGCATAAATGAGTGTTATACTTTTTCAAAGGTGCTTTCTCTACCTTTAGAGATGATCATATGGTTTTGAATGTTTATGTTTTCTACATGATTAATTATGTTGATTGCTTTCCTAATATTGAACCATCCTTGCATATCTGGCATAAATTCCTCTTGAGGGGTGACTAGGTGGCACAGTGAGTAAAGCGCCGGCCCCAGAGTCAGGGGGACCAGAGTTTGGTTCCGGCCTCAGACACTTAACACCCACACCCACACACACACACACCCACACACACACAAAACTAGCTGTGTAACCTTGGGCAAGTTACTTAACCCCAATTGTCCTTCAAAAGGCAAAAATAAATAAATTCCACTTCATCATAATAACTGATTGCTTGGATAAATTGCTGTAATCTGTTCGATAAGATATAGTTTACATTTTTTGAGTCAACAATCATTAATGATATTGGCCTATAGTTATTTTTTTCTTTTATTTTTTCCTTGGTTTGAGTATTAGAACTATATTTGTCTCATACAAGCATTCTGGTAGGGTTCTTTCTGAGTTCTTGAGAAAAATTCATGAAGTATGACTACTAATTTTTTTTTAGAAGTTTGATAAAATTCTCTTGAGAATTCTATCAGGTCTAGGGGTTGTTTTTCTCCCTTTGGTTGTTCCTTTACACGTAGATCTATTTTCTTTCCTGAGATTGAGTTATTTAAGATTTATATCTGGTCTCGTACTAATTTGAGTATTTTTGAAAGTATTACCCTATGTTTTTTGTGTTCTCTCATTTGTTAGCACATACGTGTGCTAATATATGTTCTCATTATTCTGTTTATTTCTTCTGATTTTGCCCCAATTTTAGCTTTTTCATTTGTTATTTTATTAATTTGGTTTTCTGTACTCTTCTTTATAGTCATATTAATTAAAGGTTTGTCAATGTTAGTAGTCTTTTCAAAACAACAGGTTTTAGTGTTATCATTTCTATGGATTTTTTTTAAGATTTCCAATTTATTTATAGTCAAATAGATTTTTCTATATCTATAGTCAAATAAATACTTTTTTTTAGTATTTCTTCTTTTGGTTTATTTCAGGTTTGTTTGTTGATTCTCTAATTTTAAAAATGCACCTTCAGTTCACTAATATTCTCTTTTTTTATTTTGTTAATATATGAATGAAAGGATATGGTTTCTTCCCTATGGACTGCTTTAGCTGGATCTCAGAAATTTTGGTATGTTGTTTCATCATTATCATTTTTTGTAGTTATTAATTGTTTCTGTGATTTGTTCTTTGACTCATTCATTATTTAAGATTTCATTGCTAAGTCTATATTTGAATCTACATCTTTTGTTTGTGGTCCCTGAATCAATTTTTAGTTTTATTGCTTTAAGGTCTAAAAAGGATGTATTAACTATTTTTTCTTCCTTACATTTGTTGGCAATATTTTTGTTGCTTAGTATATGATCAAATTTGTAAAAGCTAAATGTGCTACAAAGAAATATGATTTTTTTTGCTGTCCCATTTAGAAGATGCCATAAGTCTTTTAACTCAAGTTTATTCAGGAACTTATTCAGTTCTATATTTTTTCCTTCTGTTTATCTTTCTATTAGATTTAACCAAAACTGATAGAGGGATATTGAAGTCTTCTGCCACTATTGTGTTATTGTCTATATCTTCTTGAAGGTCAGACAATGTTTGCTTTATGACTTTGAACACTAAAGCATTTGGAGGATATCAGTTTGTTGTCTACAATTCCTTTCAGAATACTATAGTATCCTTGTTTATTCCTTTTTTTTAATTTTTGTATGTTTGTTTTTTCTTTGTCTGATAACAGGATTGCAACTCCTGCTTTTTTTGGATTCATTTGATGCATAGCAAAAAAAAAATATCCCTTCAGTTTTATTTTTTGTATATTTTTTAAGTGTGTTTCTTGTAAGCAGCAAATTATAGGATTTTTTTTTCATCAAATTTGTCATTCTTTTGTTGTTTGTTTTATTGGATAGGTTAATCCATTTTCACATTTAAAATTATTAGTTAGATTTATATTTTTATATTTATACTTATGTTTTTTTTTCAAATTATGATTTTTCTCCCTCATCTGCTGTCAACAAAGTACCATTGATGGAGTCCTAACAGAACTGCCCTCAGCCCCAATATCCAAACTTCACTACAGGCCCACTGTATCTACCTAGCCCTCCTCCCGCCCCCCCAATGTCCTAACTTATGCCTCACTGCTCACTAGAATAAGTGTGTCCCTGAACTCTTAGTTCCCACAGAAACAACAGTCATGACCATGTGAGAGAAACTCAGCACCCCCCACCCCAGACCCTTTCCCATGAGAACAGGTGTGCAATCACAATTGCACCATCCATTTAGTCCAAGACAGGACCACAATACCTAACTATCCATCTTGACCAGACAAGGCCACAATGGCTAGCTTATCAGAAAACCACACCACCAAGATGTAGAGCAGGATACTTGACCACCTAACCTTAGAAGGGGCCCACCCAAGTTAGCACCTGTGGAGTAATAGTAAAGGACTGACCTGGAGTGAATCTATGACATAGAGAGGTTTATTATAATATCATTACCATACATACATGCCCCCTACCTGTATGCATTGTGGGTAACCACATGCGCAGTTACACTAAGGCCGGACCCCTCCTCCATTACCTAATCCCTCAACAAACCCCTCCTATCAATTATGTTCCTATAATTGTATGTAAATCTTGATTATATAATCAGCACCATATTCTCTATAAAATTGTGTGTCTTGCTTTACTGAGGGGCTATTTTCCTCAAAGGGACTTAGCCACCCACCAGAGCGTGAAACCTCAAAACTAAAGACTCCAACTGGCTTGGAGTCGGCCTGAGTCTTTGTAATTCTTTAGACATGACCCACCGCAACACTACTGGAACCTCATCACCATGATTTAAAACTTTTTTGAGATGGCCCTGTTCCTACTAGCTCTGATTCCCTCTTCTCATTTGTTACCCCTTTCCATTTAGACTTTTTTTTTTTTACTAGTTTCTCTTTCCTGTTTTTATCTGGTTACATATTTCTTCCCCCTCTTTTTTTCTTCAGTCAGATTCCCCCTTTTCCTTCTGTTAGTCCTGCTCATTAGGTTTTTTGAATTTTAATTTATTTTTATGCCCTTTTCAAAAAAAGATTTCTTTTACTCTTTTCATTATCTATTTTATCTTTCTGTTTACTCTAGACTCTCATTCTTTGATTAATGACCCCTCTAATCATCTGGTCTTTCTCTTTTCTCTGTATTCTTCACACAATCAAAGCTTCTGAGGTGTTCATTCAAGGCCTTTTAGGTGCTTTCTGCCACTGCCTTGTACAGCTTTCCTCATGTATTCCCCTTTTCCATTGTGGCTCACTCAAAAAATACCAGCTATTTCATGTGTCAGAGAGGTCACTGCCTCCTGATATGGCACTTCCTTGCACTAACCCAATTGGTCTATGCTCTCTTTTGTTCTTTTATTCTTATTCTACATTTGCCTGGAAATCTCCTTCCTGGTCCCATGCTCTCCCACTCCTCCTGGTGCCAGTTGCCCCCAGGAGTTCTAACTACTCACCTCCCAGGACAAGTAGACTTTTCAGGCACCAAATAACCTCAGTCTCACTCAGTATAAGGTTGTCATCTCCCTTCATTTGTGGGAACACTCATCAGTGGAACCATCTCCCACCTCCAAAGTAAGGCTCCCTTCCTTTCCTACCCTTTTCAATCTTTTTGCCTCCTCATCTACTCCTCTGCAGACTTATCTCAATCTGAGACCACAGAGGTTATCTTCTCCTCATTCCTAGTGCTTGATTTGACCCTGGCACATCACTTACTCCTCTATGTCTCCCTGTTCCCCTCCCTCTCTGTCATTTATCTTCCTGTGTTGGAATGTAGTTACACAAAAGAAGCATTTACCTCTAGGCAGGGTGTCACCAGGTTCTGATCATAATGGACTCTCTCTACCTCTTCACTGTTGGCTCTCCCAGATTTCTGCATTCACCCTGCTTTCCTTGTTTACATTTGGAAATAAGTCTCTTACCAATCTTTCTGTTGTAACTCTTTAGTTGTTGCTCCTGCATTTATTCACCCCTCCTGCATTTCTGCTGTTTGGGGTATTGAGATGTAAATAATCCCTTTAGTTCTGGTTTTCTTTCTAAAAATGTTTGAAACTTCTTATTATTGAACATCCATCTTTTGTTCTATATGATTAGACTCAGGAAAGGTCACCTTACGCTACATTCTGAATTCTAGTGCTCATTATTTTTGCTGTACAGGACATAAATTCTACTTTCATAATTCTTATTTCTCTATTAAATTACTAAGTTCTCCTAAATTTCTGTAGTACCCTCTGTCTCATCAAGTGTTGGATCATTTTCCTTTGCTTTGCAGTATCCCTTCATAGAAGCCTGAACTCACTAGATCTGCAGTCCCATATTTCCTTCAACTATTATTGATTTTTCTATTGTTTTATCTTTTTATGTTCAAGGTCTTTGAGATTTATTCTTCCCAGAATCTTTAGTACTTCCAATTTTTCCTTATTTTCCTTATTGCTCACTCATGACTCCCTCCCCTCTGATTGTGGTTTCTTTTGGGATTGCCTTCAAAGCTTCTCAACTTCCTTTCATACTGTTCAATTCATGTTTTACCAGCCTAAGGTCTCTGCTCAACTTGGCTTTTGTATGGGCAGAACTGGCCTCTGTTGAATGCTCTGCTCTTTCTTCAGGCAGTGATGTGCAACTCTTCATATGAATAATGTCCTATCCTGCTGATCTGTCTCTTGGTTCTTTGGCCCTGCATAAGCAGTTCAAAGTTTCCTGGCACCAGCATTTTGGAGCCTGCTTTCCCTGCCACCAACAGAGCTTGTTCTCACTGGTACCAAAAATTCAGTCCCACCTGTAATTCAGAGCTTTTCAGAATTGAAGCCTCTGGATTGTAGCTCCTGGCAGGTTTTTGTTCCTGAAAGGCTATGGCCAAACCAGCTGTCAATGCCTGAGGAAACTTCCACAGCTTGGAGCTGGGATTTCTGGCATTAGAAAGAGGGAGGCTATGGGGGTGGGTTTTATGTAAGCCTGTGTCATGCCTTTGGATCTGTCAGTGCAGTCTCACTGCCAGCAGTGTGGATGATATAAGAAAAGTGCTGAATGAATTAAAGGTCAATAAGTGTCAGTGAAGGCTTTTATTTTAACTTTTTTTTTTGGATGAAGTTGCTTTATCTTTGGCACATAGTTTCCATTTGGGTGAGGTTTGAGAAGTTGTGGGTATTAGAGAAGATGTCTAGTCTAGCATCTTATTGCTCATGTGACCTGGAACTCCCTAATACTGACTCTTGATTGGTACTTGTTGAATTGAGTTGATATGAATTAATCAGTGGTTTTGATCAGTGGAATAAGCAGGTCTTAGAATAATAGACTTTCTTATCTCATGTTACTTGAATGAATTTTCAATAGAGATGAATTCTTTCCTTTTTTTCAGTCACTTTGCAATATAGGGCAAACTTTTTTGCATCTATAATTTTGCCTGATCCTCCCATCATACACTTTAAACTTATGACATATCTGTCTAGTTCATCTCAATGTAGATATTCATCTTATTTTTATAGCACCTACATTTTCCAATACATACCTCCATTCTCTATGCAGAGTCCTCCTGCATAGAGAAGAATTTTTTTAAAAGGAGGTACAGGTGCAGTATAGCAAAAACTAAACAGCCCATCAAAAAATGTCTGACATTATTTGGAGCGTTCCACATTTCTGTAAAGAAAGGAGGAACAACCGCACCTTTCATCAAAACTGCAAAAATAATGTAAAATTGATTACTCTTTTATGTCCATTCTGTTTTACTTTTATTTCTCCCTCTTGCTGACCCTCTGTTGACCTGCAAAAATAATCATAAAATGATAAAACAAAGTTGCAGTAACTGAGAGACTTTAGATTTTTCTTGTCATCTCTTAACAATAATATTTATGTAAGAGCAGGAGTTTTATTAAGTGTCTTTCTCACAACAATTCTGTAAGATGTGTCATCCAAGTATTATTTTTCATTTTTACAGAGGCGGAAACTGAGATTCAGGGAAGTTTTATAGATCTTAAATAAGGAGATCTAGGACTAAAGCCTAGTTTTTCTGACTCCAAAGCCAATTGTGTTGTTCTCTTACAACACAGAGAATTCATAAGCTTTATAGAAGTTGCTTATATTTCCCTAGAAACTCCAAGTCATAGTTTATAGCTCTGTATTCTTTTCAAGCTGCCTTTCTCTGGGATCTCTGTTGTATATTGTATTGAAGAAAGTCATCCTGTTGAATAATTAGGTCAGATTAAATTTGAAACTCCCTTAGGTAATGGATTTCTTAAATTGCTTGAGGGTACAGGGAAAGAAACCTCTGGAATGAGGAAAAAAATTTTTTTTGCATGAAAAGTAACTTAAGAAAAGTGATACATTTACAATGAGCATTGGGGGACCCCTGCTCTAGAAGCTTCTCAGGTGAAAAAAGCACCCCTTTTTTTCAAGATTGAAGTACCATGGGGATAGGAGAAGTCACTGCTATTTGATTCTTTGTAGAAGAGAACCCCTAGCTATGATTTCCTTTCAGATCTGAGTGAAACTCCCACATTTGTAAAGAGTTTTGAGAAAATTTGGGTGGTGAAAAGTCAGAATGGAGCTCTCTTTAGTTAACATTGATTTTGTAAAGGTAAGGGTGCCTTGCCAAATCAAGGACCCACTCAATGCTCACAGGTTCTAACATCTGGTCCCATTTCAGAGCATTACCTCATAGGGTTGTTGTGGTAAAAAACACTTAGCAAACTAAAGTACTATGTAAATAAATGTTCAAGATGATGAGGTTGGAAAGCCTGAGGAAACAGCCATACCGCTCTATATTTCCATTGCTTTTTCAATGCAGAATGCTCAACTTACTTTTCCCATTCAAAGATGATCCCAAAGCATCCCCTCCCAGTATCTTCCCAGTTCTGATTGCCCTAGTAAGCAGTTACAAACAGCTTTAGGGATATTAGAGGTGACTGACATTTAACACAGTAGGCTGTCGGTCTATCGGTCTATCTTCTATCCCTAAATGTAGCCTGTCAATAAATCAAAACAGCTGGTTGAGAAAAATAAAATTAGTAAGTTACTTAGGTGTTTTGGTTATAGGTCTTTTATAGAAAATACAGGTCACCTTTTGAGAAATTCTCTATCAGAGAGATACAGAATCTTAGTATTGCAAGGGGGTATTACATAGCTTTACCCCCCCCCCTCCCATTTTAAGGACAACTAAATGAAAGCCAAGGGATAGTTCTTGATCAAGGTCTTTCAATTAGTTAGTGGCAGAGGCTGAGCTAGTAACCACGTCTTCCTGATTAAGTTGGCTGACTGGGCTTCCAATCAATCAATAACCAGCTCCTATCTTTTCCCTTCTCCAAAATACCCTCTATTTATTAGCCTGGATAAGTTACAAGGGCTCCAAGTGATAGACAATATATGTGTCTTCTGAGTATAAGCTCAGCTATGTGCACCAAGATTCATCAGCATAATGTGGAACTCAGCTGCTCATAAAGACTGCCTGCTAAGGTACAGAAGGCACCTTTGCTAGGATACTTAACTGAGACATAAGAAGACCCGAGGTCAAATCATACTTCAGTTCCCTATCTGTATGACCTTGGTCAAGTCACTGAACATGTCTCTACCTCAGTTTCCTCATTTTAAAAATGGGAGTGTTGGACTTGATTGACCCTAACATACTTTCTAGTTCCAAATCTTTGGGTATTTCTCTATGATTCTGTTTCTTTATTTGTAAAATGAAAGGGTGGGATGCAATTATTGCTAAAAATCCTTTGGGCCTTTAAATTTATGGTCATAAGAATATACATAGGGCAGCTAGGTCACACAGTGGATAGAGTGCCAGGCTTGGATTCAGGAAGATTCATCTTCCTGAGCTTAAATCTGGCATCAGACACTTATTGTGTAACACTGGGCAAGTCACTTAACCCTCTTTGCTTCAGATTCTCATCTGTAAAATGAGCTGGAAAAGGAAATGGCAAGCCATTCTAGTATCTTTGCCAAGAAAACTGCAAATAGGGTCATGGAAAATGGGACACAACTGAAAAACAATTGATCAACAATAACTGAATGAAATCAAATATCTTTTTTTTTTAAGAAATTGAGGTTAAGTAACTTGCTGAAGGTTACCTGGCCAGTTATTTTTGTGTGGGTGCTAAGTATTTGAGGCCAGAATCGATCCCAGGTCTCCCAACTCTGGGGCCAGCGCTCTTACTCACTGTACCACCTGGCCACCCCTCAAATATCTTTTAAAGTACACTATGTTCAAGTGTAAGTTATTTCCATTCTGTTTTAGGCATCAAGACAGACATATTCCAATCAATCAATCAATCAACAAGCATTTATTAAGCACCTACTACATTCCAGGCAATATGCCAAGTGCTGGAAATATAAAACAAAAGAATGACACCCTCAAGGAACTTAAAAGTCTAATGGAGGAAAAGAACACACAAAAGGGATTGAAAAGCAGAGTAGCAAGGGGGTTATGGTAGAGAAAGTCTAGGGAACCAGAGATAGAGCTTGGAGAAGATGAAGACTTGGCTATCTATCTTTGGCATTTTCCTTTAAAAAAAAAAAAAGAGCTTCTGGGAGGAACCAGTTATTCAGAGGAAGGAACCTCAGGGATTGTAAATATTTCCAGTGTGAGAGGTGTTTAGGAGTGGAGTGAACCTCATGTATAATTCATTAATTAAGATGTATATATTAAGTCCCTCCTATGTACCAGGAAGTATGCTAGGTCCTAGGGATATAATCTACTAGAGGAGATAAGGCATATGCACATATAAGTAAAATATGAGGTCTTATGTGACAAATGCAAACAAGAAAGATACAAATGACATTCTACATGAGTGATCAGAAGAGGAAAAAGGGAAAGATGCATTCTGACTTGGTCAAGGAAATGTTGGGGTGAAGGCAGGTGGCAGGAATTAAAGAATGTATCTTCCAAAAAGAGGTGGCCTTTTAATTGGACCTTAATTTATGAGCAGGTTTTCAGCAGGTAGAAGGAGAATATTACAATTGGAGAGAACAACCAGGGGAAAGATTTGGAGGAAGAGAATCACAGAGTATATCTGAGGATTTGGAAATTACTATTGTAAAAGTCCAAGTGAGAAGAAATGAGGGTTAGAACTAGTGTGGTAAAAATGGAAACAGACTGCAAAATATAAGTCTAATAGCATAGACAGTGCTGGCCATAGACAAATTTGTCTTGATTTTCCCTTTCTAGGTCATCTTCTCTTTTAACACTAACCCCTAAGTCCTGTGCTCTTATACTGACCCGATTTTACCCTTAATGATCAAACAGCTAGGTGTGAATTAGTGTGAATGAATGATGATTCTAAAATCTGAGAATCTGGATTCAAATCCTGCTCCTGACCTCGAGCAAATCAAATAACTGTTGTGGGTCTCACTTTTTTTTTTCATCTGTAAAATGAGAGGGGTTGGACTCGTTGGCTTCTAAGGCCTTTTCTAGTTTTCATTCTATGATTCCAATTTATAGGGCAATTTCCAGGAAAGGGTTAGCAACTTTGTGTTACTTCACCCAACCCCTGCTTAGACACAGCTGTTTTTCATGAGGCAAATGCCAGTGGTAGCCGGGAGCTGTCCACAGCTGAAGCTCATTTAGAGCAACAAGGAGGGTGGGGCTAGCATCACATGCCTGAGCCCAGGCCTTGGTGGACACCCAGCTTCTTTGAATTTTTGCCTGACATGGGACAGCATTTTCTGTTTGCCTTTGCCCCCTGGATTTCACTGACAGCATGTTGCCAACCTATTCTTCTAGTCCCTGGATGCATAGTTTGCCTCAGGCCCCTGTTTGCTTTGTATTTCATGCTCATTACTCTGATAACTGACCTTTCTATGTTGAAAATGATTCACCTCTTGCTTCTGGTGCTTCATAATTTGAGATTTCCTGCTATAAACTTTCCGACCCCAACACCATATCTCTAAGACTCCAAAACTGCCATGGAAGACTTTGGGTATCATTTCTATCCTGACCCTGTCTGCATAGGTGGGACCAGGGAGAATAGCATAAATTTCTCCCATGGAGTATGTATATTAGAACCTAGAGAGAGCAGTTCAAAGAATAGAAGGGAGGCATCATGGTATAGAAGAGAGAACAGGGGATATGGAATCCAAGAATTTGGGTTCCAATCCTAGTTCCAACACTTACAATTTGTTTGACCTTAGCCAAGTCACTTAAATTCATGACTTTTAGTTCCCCCATCTGCAAGTGGAGAGCTGGAATTGGACTAGATGACCTCTGAGGTCCCTTCCAACTATGAATCTATGATCTCTAATAATGTAACATCAAGTCAGAGGAGATATTGTGGTGTGTGTGTATGTGTATAAAGATGTGTGTTTGTGGGGTGGGGAGGGGAGAAAGAGTTACCTTCCAGATCACCCTTCAGTTCTACCATAGAGACAAACACCTATTCTTTCTCTTCCCTATGCACAAGGCTATTCTTGCACTCAGAAATTATCTTTGCAAAGGAAAAACAATTAGCATTTTTCTCTTCAAAGTATTATTTTCTTCTAATCCTCATTAGAAATCCTATAACATAACTGAAATCATAGGCAAAATCATGTTTCAGAAGGGAATTTACAGAGCAGCTAGTTTAGTTCTCTCATTTTGTAGAGGAGGAAACTGAGTTCCAGAGGAGATATAACCCATCCAGTGTCCTGTAGGTTAGTAAGTATCAGATTTGTTACTCTTCAGTCATGTCTGACTCTTTATGTGACACCACGAACCACAACATGCTAGTGTATTGTTAATGTATTTTTGCTTAATGGGAAAATCTTTCCTATCCATTAATAGGCCCATGTGACCTTCTTGCAACACATGGAAGCCTGGGTCACATAAGTCTTTGGTGGGAGGAGCTTACTAAGTCAATGGCGAAGGAAGGGTGAAGCAGAATTGAGGGGAAGTTGGTCAGAGTAGTTAGAGCTGAGGGAGAGAAAGGAAATAGGAAGTAAACTGTGAGTGTTTGTAGGAAGGCTCTAGCATGGGGAAGGCTTGGGGATGGTGGTGCCCCCTGCCATTGTGTATTGTGTTTGTAATTTTTTTTATTTCTTTGTTGCTAAGATGGAGTTGGCTTTCTGGTTTTGGAAATTGGCTTTCTGGTGTTTGAATAAATGTTTTGTCTTCCATGTGGAAAATCTGTTATATTTTATGATTCAGAATTATACCAGCATATTCATAACTGCCATAGTCACTGAATATCATGTTGGTGCTATAACCAAGCCCTTCTATCCTCCACCATCTCTGAAAGTCTGTCCAAGTTCATGTTCATTGTTCCCATTATACCATCTATCCATCCATCTCAGCCTCTGCCCTCCCCTTTTCCTTTTGCCTTCTTCAATCTTTCCCATCATCAGGGTCTTTTACAATGAGGCCTATCTTCTCATTATGTGACCAAAGTATTTAAGCTTCAGCTGTAGTATTTGAGCTTCCAGTGAACAACTTGAATTAATTCCTTTAAGTATTGACTGATTTGATCTCCTTGCTATTGTCTCAAAAGTCTTCTCCAGTACTATAATTCAAAAGTAACAATTTTGTGCTGTTCAGCTTTCTTTATGGTCCAACTCTCACAGTCATGTAAATATTAGAGCAAGAATCCAAATCCATGTTTTCTGACTCCCATTTGCAGCACTCATTCCCCTCCTTCCCCACCTCTGCCACTCAGTTTCCCTTGCTTCATTAAAGTCTCAGCATAAATCCCACCTGAAGGAGGCCTTTCCCAGTTCTCCCAGCTGCTAGTCCCTTCCTCTCAATTTACCATACATTTACCCTGCATATATCTTGTATTTTTGTACCTTGTGATGTTGTCTCCTCTATTGGAATGTGAGTTCCTTGAAGGCAGGGATTAGTTTTACCTTACTTTCTATCCCTAGGATTTAGCAGTGCCTGGTACATAGCAAAGGCTCAATAAATGCTTTTTGACTGAGTTTTGACTTATTATAACATATTTACTTAAGGGAAAAAAATGAAAGGGAGGATGAGACTATTGTGGGGTATAGTTGATAATGTCTCAGAACAGACAATACAAAAATAATCTGGAAGTATCTAAAAGTCTTTTGTTTTTAAATTAATCATAAAATCCCTGCCCTGAATCTAGGTCCAAGTCTGCACTCTGTTTCTTAGTCCTTATGTTACCTTTGATTAATTTTGTAACAGCTCTGTGCCTCAGTTTCCTCATCTTTAATTGAGGGTCTTGGATTACAAGGGACCTAAAATCCCTTTCAGCTCTAAGCCTATGATTCCGCAAGCAGTTGACAATAACAGGCCGTAGTAATTGGTTTCAAAAGAGTTCAAATTCTATTCAAGTGTTCAACTATTGTGGGATTTTTCTCCCTTTCTCCTATTCCTGAATGTGGCAGTCCTTCCCCTTCCCCAAATATTAAATCCAAGAGGCTGACAAACAAAGCTTTACACATGGTATGCATTAAAAAAAGGGCACATTTGTCTGAGGCCAAATAAAGAGAACAGAAAGATTGAAGATGTCAAGCGTTCTTACTTAATGCAAGATATGTCCATTATTTCTTTTCCTTTTAATAAAGTTCACACTTAGTTGCTCTCTTGAAAACCAATTCTTCCTCAAGCTTCTCTCTTCATCTTTAATATGGCTCTTCTCTGAAGCTCTCATTTCTATCCAGGCAGGGTTATTACATATCTTACAAAACCGAGCATTAGAGATTAATTACATGTGAAGTACATCTGATGGCTCTGGGGTTTCTCTGGGTGGTGGGGAAGGCAACCCACTGGTATAATAAAAGCTGTGTAAATTTAATTAAAATGTAGCTGTTTCATTGGGTCTACTATGCAAGTAGGGACCCTGGACTTCAGGAAAATAACAACAAAAAAATCGATCTTCTGTAAAACCTCAAAAAGTCAAGGGAAAAAGAGGGGAAAAAATGCCCACTGACAGATAATCCACAGGAGCCAGACAGAAAGTAGGGGAAATATCCCTAAAGACAAAAGGCAAAAAGGGAGGAGAGGGTGACAGTCCCAGGGGTTCATGGAACTCACTGTCATATGATTAGAGTCAGTAAGAATCCCAAGTACATTTTAGAGGCCCTACCCCCTTTCCTTTTCAAATCCAAATAGCTGCTCCCCCCATCCCAAGCCCCTTAGGGAACAGTAAATGGAAACTAAGTCTAGACTGTGCTGATTCATTTGCACTTTAATCTTCCATGTGGCTTTGTAACACTCCTTACTCCAAAACCATGTTTACTTCCTAAGAAGATGAATCCAAATATCTGAAAAGTTCAAGTTTGATTTTAGTGCCTTGGAGCTGAGAAGCCTAAATTTGCTCTACTAGGAGAGAAATGGGCCAAGGGAAGAGCAATGGATTTATGGGAAGTGCTAAGAGAGAAAATGTAATTCAGGTGGCATGAAATACATAGATGGGAGAGGGAGGGAGAGAAAGTCACAACTTCTTTGCCTCACTTGCCTTTCTGGTAATGGGGATAATAATAGCACCTACCTCACAGGTTTGTTGTGAAGATAATAATAGGGAAAATCTTTATAGGACTTGAAGGTTTGGTCAGCGATTTGCCTACATTATCTCTTTTCATCTTCACAACAATTCTGTGTGGTTAGGTGTTATTCTTATTCTCATT
>NW_027186296.1:2035002-2040162 GCF_028583685.1 Petaurus breviceps papuanus | reverse complement strand
AAAAAAAAAGTAATGATTGAGTCTTTCCAGACCTTAAATTACATTATAAAGAAAGAACTATCAAAACTATTCGGGACTTGTTTAAAATTTAAAAGTTGATAAGTGTAACTAATGAAATGGATAAGGAAGAATCAGAAGCAATTGAACTCAGGCAGCTAGGAGGCATAGTGGATAAAGTACTGGGCCCAGAGTTAGGTAGATTCAAGTTCAAACCCAGCTTCAGACGCTAACTGTGTGATCCTGGCCAAGTCACTTAACATAAGTTTGCCTCAGTTTCCTCAACTGTGAAAATGGGGTCTAAAAGGGTTGTTATGAAAGTCAAATGAGATAATAGTTATAAAATGTCTGGCACATAGTAGGTACTATATAAAAATACTTTTTCCCTTCAATAAACCTCCAGACATAAATTACTTGGGAAACAACAGTCCTGTTGACAAAATCACTAGGAAAACTGGAAAGCAATGTGGTCAAAATCAGGGTTAGGTCAATAGTTATACCATATACCAAACCAAGTTCAAACTACATTAAAAAAGTCCCTGAATATGAAAGGTTTTAAACAAAAATCTCCTCATAAGGACAAAAATAATATAGCATCAAACCATGTTTCTTTCGCAGTAATGGCTAAGGGGGCTAATGCATAACTAAACAAAGGATATAGATGATTATAAAAGATAAAATAAATTATTCAAATTGTATGAAATTAAAAGATTAGAAGGGATTTAGAATAAAAATCCTCGTACTAAATACCTTTGATAAGTGTCTGATATCTAAGATATTTTGGGAATAACATAAAAGTCTAAGAAAAATAACTTTTCTCAATGGATGTGTGATCAAACAATAGGAATAATCAGTTTTCAAAAGAAGAATTATGAGCTTTTAATAGACATGTGAAAATTGACCCAAATCAGCAAGAAGGGAAATGCAAATTAAAACACTTTCTCTCATACCCAGAAAATTGGCAAAGATGAAAAAAAGTTGAGTCACTATTGGAGTGACTACAGAAAGCTAAGCATACCAATACGCATTTGGACAAGCTCTGAATTGATGCAATATTCCAGTTTGTTTAGAGGATCATAGATCCTACAGCTGGAAGAAACTGAGGAAGTCATTAAAATCATTTGCCTCATTTTACAGATAAGAAAAAAGGGAAAAAGGGGTTCCTGTGGCTTACCCAAGATCACAGAGGTACTAAATGGTAGACTGAGGATTGGAATCCAGTCTCCTTTAACTCTAAACCTAGCATCCTTTCTACTATATTATGCTACCTTTCTATTCTGCCTCACTAGGAGGCTGAACTGGTGAATGAATGTTCTAATGTGCAGATCTAGGACATTTATCTATGTGGAACCAATGATCCAATTAATCAATCAATATTTATTAAGCATTTACCTCCTCTTCCCCCCTTTCTTTTTCATTCTTTGTAATAATGGGTAGTTCTTTAGGTAGTAGATGGGGAAAGTATATACCCACAAATAAAAATGGTGTAAAATCAAAAGATAACACTAAGAATTTTTAAAAAGAGAGGATTAAAGAAGTGAGGGACTATGGGTATGGAATATTCCATATGCTGTATGAGAGTTAATGGTTGGTAGGTTTTTGCTAGAAAGCTTTTTCTCTTCTTTTTTATTCATTGGGAAAAAAAAAACATTGGGAATAAGAAGAAATTGTGCCTGCCCTCAAGGAGTTTACATTTATTCTATTGATGACACTGTCATCTTGATGACATGATACCTTTTGAAAAACAGGAATCTACTTCAACATTGCCATGTCACTCAGCTATCAATTATCTATTATTACTGTGTTAAGCACAGTATAAATTGAAATTATACCAGATTCAGGAAGACATCTCAGGTAAATAAAGATATGGACATTCAGATAGTTAATTTAATGTAATACCTTGTGTACAGTGTGTAACTCTATTGAGTAAAAGTGAATTCATTTTCCCTTCAATCATCTGCCCAGTTTTATAAGTTTAGCTATCAGGTGGTATTGCTACCCACTATCCTGATTCTGTTCAATCAGAAAGGAACAGAAGCTGGGTAGCCCCACACTTAATCCTGGTCATTAATAAGCATGAACCCCATTTGGCAAAAGCATTGGAGAAATGCTGAACTCTCTATTGTTTTCAAACTTAATATTTCTCATGCTTCCTCACTATAGTTTTCTGTCTCTCTTTAGTTCTTCTTATCTCAATATTGCCACAAATTTGCTATCTAGGAAATGTCTATTACTGTGGATTTATCAATTGGAAACAGCTGTCAAACCTTCATCTCTAGCAAACCTCTTTTCTGAGCTCACTGTGTACCAACACATATGGTGATATTAGAGTCAAAATGGAGTCGTTTCTCACAAAAGGAGACAAAACAACCCTTATATAGCTGCATACTATTTTGTTCACCATAGCATCCAGAAAAGGAAATAAACAATAATAGCAATGGAACAATGCATTATAAAACATCAGTCATTTGACTGCTCCCCTACAGTCTTTCCCAGACCCCTAGCTTCTCCGGACAATACATAAGCCACTTGAAATGCAGAAGTCTTTACAAAATCCACAATATGATATCATTTGGTTCTTCTTTCTATGTATGCAGGTAATGGATAATAAATAAAAAATACTATATAGTTCTCAAAGGATGTTTGATGAACATATCCTGTAGGACTGGTGACTAGATGAAGGATTCCTGACTCTGGATCCAGGATCCACTGGGACAAAATTCATTAAACTTGAGAACTTCTGGAAACTGAAGATTCTAAAGATAAGTAAGCAGCCATCCATCCCATCACTAGAAGAAACTCCATTGATTCAATTTTAAGTAGGGAAGCATAGGCCAGACAAGGCCAAGAGTGGAGAGACTCTCTCTTCATGGTGAGCACTAATTTTCCTCCTCTGATCATTTTATTAGTTGTCTTTGAGCCCTTTAGTTGCTGTTTTTGATTCTTAAGAACTATGTTTCTTTCCCTCTATCCCCTCAAATCTCATTGGTTTTTCAGCTAATGGGTGGGCTGACCAAAAGCACTGAACTATCATCAGAGGAACATATTTAACTTCCTATACATTAAAGTCCTCAACATTTCCTGGGCCACTATTATCCTTCCCCACCTGCCCCCCCCCTTTTTTTTTTTACAGTTTAAACATTGACAAAGGTGGAGAAGTGTCAAGGCTAGTTCCCTACCCACTATTCCATGGACCTTATCACTGGAGCCACACAAAAATATTAATAATGATTATGTGCCAAACTTCAAAGCTCTCTATAAATATTATCTCCCAATGACTCTGAGAGGTAGGTACTACAGACATTAATAATCCCACGTGATAGATGAGAAAACTGAGGCATATAGAAAGCAAGTGGTTTGTTCAGAGCTATCACATAACTTGTAAGTACTGGAGGCAGGATCCAAACATTTTCATTTTTTATATACTTCTCTGCCACTGTATACATAATTTCTTGCCTTGGGAAAGTCCTTTTCTTTTTTAAAATTAATGTTTTGCTCATCTCCTTTGTTTTGTATATTACCATAATTTCCCAGTTATTTCCCGATTCCCAAACCATGCCCATGTTCATCCACCCAGTGAACTGGAAGGTTGTTTTCTTTTTTACTGGTTTTGTCTTCACACACACACACACAAGAAGAACAGTAGTTCCCCAAATCCAGTTCCTAGATGGGCTTAATTTCATTTTATTTTCATTAATAGAAATTTTTAAAAATCAGAAGAAAAAAGATGTGTTCCACTTTCAAAATTTCTCAGGCATCTTCCATTTTATCTCCCTCCTCTTCTCCACCTCATGCACCAATCAGCATATAAACCTTTAATATCCAACCTACATGGGCACCATATTGCTCAGCAATGTTACTTCTAGAAATGACAAGGCACTGAGGCTCCTTGCTTTGGACTACAAAGAGAAACATTAAATTGCCTCTAGTACCACTCTTTATGTTTCCTTGACAATTAAGAAATGCTAACAGTAATTAGTACTGGGGTCACCTTAACTCACTGTTCATTATCATGCAGCAGGGCACACAGATGAGAAAATCATCTGTGGTAACAGCTTAAAACTGATGTAGAAACTTCAGGCAAGAAAAACTCACACCAATGATACTGCTACCTTTGTGATAATAAGATTAATTATTTCTCTTAGTCAAACTAATAAGCTAAGATCACCAATATCCCCCTTCCCTCATCATTAGATTAGGGCACTTTTATCTGCCTCTTAACCTGTAATTATGTGTCTTAATATCTGACATTTTCTTGGATTTTGGTCAATCCATACAATACCAATATTTAAAGATAAGGTCCCCAGGTTAATCAGCTAGAAAACCGTTCCCAGAAGTTGCAGCTAATCAAATTTGTTCTTGCAATTCAGTGAGTATATTGCCATGATAAGTTTTAGAACAGATGTTTGACTCTGAAGAAGCCTCTTTATGGCAGAATTTAAATTCCTCTTGTTCTGTAATGACATTGGTTATTAAAAATATACTTTTTTGGGTGACCTAATTAAGGCACTCGATCAAAAACAATCAAAACAGCCACCCCATAGCCCTTCCAAGGATGAGGCTTTTTCCAGCCTCAAAATGTAGCGCTGATGAAAGCACAGCATGAGGAATGGATAAAATTATGATCTCAGTTGAGAAATTAGCCTTAAGCACTTGTTAATAAAAGCAAATAGGATTTTACAAACCAATATATAAACTTAGCAAGTGTAGATTCTATTTTATTGCCTTCTGCACCAAGGTGGATTGATATAATTACCTCCTTTGTATTATTGTTTAATTCGTTTTTTTTTTTTTTAATCTTGGTTGGTGATGGGAGGTCTAAGAATTAGAGGAGATTGGAGATTGTTATCCTTGTTGCTCCCAGTGCTCTGATTGCATCGACTCTCCTACTGCCTGGCACTCATATGCCTTGGGCTCTCTTTACCTACCATTTTGCTAAGAAACTTTGAGTCCTGGGTGTGCCCATCATGCTCCTTGCTGTGACTGATAATGGAGAATTCAGGGGTCATAGATGGGCACCTCATTCTCATTTTCTCTCTATGCCCAATGACCAAAATTAATCACTCTGGGAGTACTTTCTCCTTTCACTTTTTCTTTCTCCTTTCCTTTTGCCTTTCCTTTTCCTTTTCCTTTCCTTTCCTTGGCCTTCTTTTCTTTCTTTCT
>NW_027186296.1:1902319-2034902 GCF_028583685.1 Petaurus breviceps papuanus | reverse complement strand
CTTTCTTTCTTTCCTTCTTTCTTTCTTTCCTTCTTTCTTTCTTTCTTTTCCTTACCTTTCTTTTTCTGACTCAACTCCATGGAAAAATTTAGTATGAAGCACCTAGGTGCATAACAGCATCTCAGCATAGTGGATAGAAAACTGGCCTCATAGTTAGAAAATCCTAGGTTCAGTTCCTGACTCTAAAATGTACTACCTTTGTGACTCTGGGCAAATCACTTCATCTCTCAATGCCTGAAGCAATCTCCTAAGACAATACATTATATACCAGTTGTAGAACTACATTAGTAGAGGACCAGGGAGTTAGAATCCCAGATGTAGGGAGAATATTTAAATTTACCCTCAATATCTAATTAATTCCATGTATTTGAATTCCACAAACACTGATTAAGAATATTTGATGAATAATGCACTATAGGAGTATATGGTCATACAAAGATAAAATCAAATACAAACCCTGCCCATAGGAAGTTTGCTATCTAAGAGAAATGAAAGATGAAACCACAAATTAGTTAATTTTTAGCAAATAGAGACACCCATGCCTCCAAATTACTTATTTCTGTAAAGACGTTGATGTAAAGATGTTGTGTGTGTGAGTGTGTGTGTGAGAGAGAGACAGAGAGTGCTTCTATGAAATCATTTGAATTAGAGGTTTCATGTAAACATGTCCTAGTCCTCATCAATTCTTATTTAAGGACGTGCCCAAGACTTGTAAATATAAAATCACAGAATGCTAGACCTGGGGGGATTTTTTTGTGCTTTTCTAATCCAACCCCCTCATTTTTCAGGTAAAAAAACTGAGTCCTGGAGTAAAATAAGTTTTCTAAGATCATTCTAGTAGAAGGTTACAAATCACATGACAATGAAATTAGACGGATTGTTCCAATAATTGTTGTTTGTTGTGATTGAGTTTTGTTTGCTATATTACTTAAAAGAGATGGTCTATAGCTTGAGGCTTGGGGAACTTTAGGATCTATAGAAAATTTCATTGCAATGTATTGGAGTTTTTCATATTTTTATTTGCTCTATTGACCATATCAATTGAGACTGAGAAACATAACTCATCTGACAATAATCAACAGAATTCAGAGTATCTTTTAGCATAGATACAAATTAGATATAGCACTATTTTTTTCCTTTCTCATTCCAAATTTCCTAACCACTCAAAATACAAAAATTTTGCTAAGTAGTCCATTTGCTTACTCCTAGAATCTAAAATAATTCAATTAAAGTCTAATTCCAGTTCACTACCATATTATTTTTTATCTTTACAGAGGATGCCCAAAGTGAAAAACAAATTTATCTTTCCAACAAATCCACAAAACAAGAGCTCTCTCTCCCCCCACCCCCCAAAAAAAAATGATTGTGAATCAAAACTAGGCTAGTCAAACCCAGTTTAAGCAAGACTATCAGAGTATAAGTCAAAGAACTATTTCAATAGAACATCTGCAAAAAGTTAAAGTAGACTGTGGCAATTAAAAACTCATGAACACAGGTCACTATTATATTCCTATGTATATTTAGAGTGGATCTTTACTTTTAAATGTTATTAACTTTGCAATTATTCATCTTTCCAAGAAAATCACGGCAAGCCCATGTGTTAAGTGAAAATATTATCAGGATAGGGACTGCAATCCATATCGTTAAGGAAAACAAACCTCGTAAGAGACAATCTTGTAAATGAGCTGTAGCTTTAAAAACATACCATTGCCTCTTCCAAAAAAGGGACCCTTACAAGATCAGAGGCCTATTAAAAACCAGAAATGTTAGACATCTGTTGCTGTGTTGCATGAAGGCAAAGATGAGATATATTAGTACCATATGTGAAGGAATATGATTCCAAAATCCAGCTTTGCTGGTATTTCCCAAAATAGGTTGCCAGGTTTATAGAATAAATAAAATCAGAGATAAATGAGTAAAAAAAAATCTCATCTTGAAAATTAAGAAATCCTTCCATCAACTCCTCCCCCAATATGACATGTTGCATATAACATGTAATAATGATTTTTTAAGGGAGATCAGGGAAGCAGACAATGGTGATGGGTAAATAATCACATCCAACCAGAAACATGCAGGAAAACTCTTTTAGGGCCAAATTATCTCTTGTTAGGCTACTTGGTAAGAGAAAGGTAGCTTTAGGATACATTTTGTTTTCATTATCCTGGAAGCTCCTTTTTGTTATTGTTTTTCCCTGGCTCTTGTTTAGGGTGGAGGGAATCAAGAGTTGACACCCAGTTTTACATGGGGGAGCACAGGTAACAAATTGCTCGAGTGGCCCATTAATGGCCAATAGATGGAGCACCATTAACACTCACTAGTGTAGCATGGTTCTGGCTGAATAACTTGTACAGTGCTAAACTATGGGAGTTTCCAGGGGAAGGGAGGGGGTGGTATTGGGGTTTTGGAGGGTGGGGATGGGCCTGCCAGAGGAAAGGAAAGCCCAGAGGCCTAAGGGAATAAGGCTTTTCCTTTTGAAACACATCAGTACCACCACCAATTTGTCTTCTCCTGGGACAATCCAGGGAAAAGAGAGTGAGGCAGGCCACATTTACTGATAAGAATTGAATTTTTCTAAGAACAAAATAGTTGCATAGGCTTGGCAGTGTTCAAAATGAGGAAGTGTCTAAGGCACTATCTAATTTAGGAGAGTTTGCTAACCCCACAAAGCATTGATTAATCTGACTAATCTTGTGTAATCTCATTGTTCTTGGAGTAATAACTAAACCTTTCTTAAAAAAAAAAAGAAAGGGTGGTTTCTTAATCAGTTTACAGCTATAGCTTTCAAATAGGAAATTAGGGGGTAGATATCTCAGGGAGTAGATTCAGTAACTAAATCTAGAGTCAGTAGAAGTCAGTCTATGCTCATGAGATTAAAGCCGATATATTACCAAGGAAACTCTCTTTTAGAATGTTAACAACAAGGATATACAGCTATCTTCCTGGGGTGATTTGAATTAAAGTCTATATAGAGGGAGTGGCAGAGATTCCTGAGGAAATCTGAAGCCTGGGATTTTACAATTGTCCCCCCTATTCTCTTATCAGACTGGATATTTTCCATCATTATTAGGGATTGCAGAATAAGACGTATCAGGAGTTCCCTGCACCCATGGAATCATGGGTCTGGATCAAAACAAAGAAGTAACAGTTGCAAAATTAAAAAATACTCACTCCTTAAATAGATCTTTGATAAGTTTGATAAGTTCACTTAAAAAAAGGCCTAGCCAAAGACCTATAAGAACTGCTAAACTGAAGAAAACAAACCAGGAAACAATATACACCGAGAGTGCAATAGTATCAATGAAAAGAATAAAAATAACAGAAAAAGAAAATGAACATTATTTAATTATGATGACCAAGCTTGAACCTGAAAAACAGAAGAGAAAAATGTACCACTCTTTGTACTTTGGGGAGGTGGGGAACTCTGGATATAGAACATCAAAGGTACTATTAGACTTGGTTGATATGCTGGTTAGTTTTGCTAAACTGATTTTTCTTTTCTTTCTTATTCTTTGTTCCAACAGATGACTCTCTGGGTAGTAGAGAAAAAGGGGGCATATTTGGAAATAAAAGTCATATAAATCAAAAGATACCATTTTTTAAAAAAAGAAAGAGCATGGAACCAGCTAGCTGCGTATAGGACCTTAGGGAATATCATATTAAAGCTAAGATACTGTAGAAAGAGAAAAAATACAGTCTAATTTAATTCAAGAATCACTAGTGTAGGTGGAATACAGAAAAAGAAAGAAGTGAACTTGCTCTCCCTAATTAATTATATTTAGATTATGCTGGCACATGGAACCTTTGGATTCAGAGGAAAAGAAAAATCTTGACTTCCTTATCCATCAAATATGGCTTCTGAAAAAAAGATATGATAAAACAGATAAAACCCGAAGATCTATTAGATTTTGGATAGTTTGGTTTCTTGAATAAAATTCGTTTACATTTTTCAAAAGAATTAGAGAACTGAGACAGCTTCCTTTTTCAAAAATGTTTTATGTGTAGAAAGAAGTGCTAGGAAATAGAAAATGAGGTTTCCTGTTGCCCTTGGTAACATGAAAGCAATTCTGGGGCTTGTTCTGGGAGGGAATACATATAGAAGTAAAATGTGATGCCTGCAAGTCATCAGGTCATAATGATAGGCATCTGACCCTGCTTAAACTAAGCTGAGCCCTGGGGTGAACTAAGGCAATGTATTCCCTTCAGGGAACTCAGAACTAAACTCTAGGGGCCCGAGTTATAACTAGCAATTTTTGAGCTTGGGAAAAGCTTCATAAGATATACCCAGGGCAACCAGTAATGTACCTTCGAATCAAAACTTAAAACTAAATTCAGGAGAGGAAGGATGAAAAAATTCAGAATATCCCAAGGCTATAGCAAGGAGCTCCACCGTTGGAGGAGAAGGAGCAATAGATTGGGAGAGCCTTCCTATTCCAATGAAATACCCTGTGCCCCCTTTTAAGTTTGCTAAAGGGGTATAAGTGATACCAGGGTCCATTCAATTGGGTCAAAGCTCTGGTTACCCTGCCCGACTCACTCTGAACACAATATTTTCTGGGACCGGTATACATGCAGTCAAATCCCCTATGTCTACAGCTAACAGTGGGGAGGGAAGGGAGGAAATCACCAATTCCATATTGCCTATAATGTGCCAAGTTCTATGCTAAGTGCTTTATACAAATATCATCTCACTTGATCCTTACAACAATCTTGTGAGATTGTCACCGTTATACATTTAAGGAAACTGAGGCAAAAAGAGGTTAAATGTCTTGTCCAGGGTCACACA
This sequence comes from Petaurus breviceps papuanus, assembly GCF_028583685.1. NCBI lineage: Eukaryota > Metazoa > Chordata > Mammalia > Diprotodontia > Petauridae > Petaurus > Petaurus breviceps. The sequence continues at coordinate 2,030,119 of NW_027186296.1, read as the reverse complement.
GGAAATATTTAAGGCTGACTAGTAGGTGCTTAATAAATATTTATTAATTCATTGATTCCTGATTCCAAGCTGGGTGCTCTATCAACCGCACCACCAGCTGCCTCCTCTAGTGTTGTAAGGACAAACTATCTCTGAAAGATCTTAATTAAAAAAATATATATGTATAGTATATACATATGTGCATATATACATACACACATACAGTTTAGGTAAACTCCTGGATGACAGTAATTATTTTTGTCATAGTCTCTGCAATTCCAGCACCTATCACAGGGCATCAAAGTAGACAATTTGTTAGATAAATGGTTGTTCAGTTTATTCTATAATGGGTTCTCAAGGCTAAAGAATTCATCACCACAGGGTAGTTAAGCTTTGTAATGATGAGAAGATTGTACAGTTGGAGTAAGGCATTGTATTAAGTCCTTATCTCTTTCATTTTCTAATCGTGTGACCATGGGCAAGTTATTAACCTCTCTGAGCCTAGTTTCCCTAGTTATAAAAACAAGAAGATCAATATCTATATTCCCTATATCACAGGACTATTGAGAGGCTTCAATGAAATAATGTATATAAAATGATTTTTCCAAAGGTAAACTGCCATATATTATCATTTAAAATTAGTAACCTGACTGTGATAACACTTGCCTGATTTCAGCTATTCTGATTCTTGGATAATAAGCACAGGCCATCACTGGGCTAATAGCTGAACTCTTTCTAGGTTGGTAGGACTTGCAAAACTATGGACATCATCGAGCCTCAGTGAGGCATCACTATAGGACTTTAAAAGAAAAAAAACAGATACTGCTACATTTGAGAAAATTTTTTTCAGCAATAGTTGAAACAATGAGTTAGACTAAAAAGGTGGTGATAATAATCACCTCCTTCACCTAATCTGGTTGATCATATTTTAAATTGTATTTAAACTCTCAGGCAGAAAAAGAACAACTCAATTTCAATCAAGTGGGAAGGGAGGTGGGGTGAGGAAGAAGATGGAAAAAAAGAATTAGTAGAAAACTAAGGGCTGAGGGCAAGAGAACTTCAGGTTCTCCTTGGGAACAGTTTTATGAATTATCTTTCATGATTTAGTAGGTTGATTACAGTTTTTGGAGTCAGGAAAACCTAAATTCAAGTCCTTTTTCAAAGAATTTTGTGACTCTGGGCAAGACACTTAGTCTCAGCCTTAGTTCCCTCATCTGTAAAATGAAAATAATAATACCACAACCAGAGGGTTGTTGTGAAGGTGAAACATTTTTTCCCCAAACCAATTGGAGTAGTTCTAGAAGTTGCTATGCTTCTATTATTATTTTCCATTAAAAGTTGTGCAAACTATTGCACAGATGAACAAATATCTCATTTTTGTAATTGTATAAAAATATTGAGAAGGTAAGCTTAGCACATAAAATGATTAAGATGATACATATACCATTCTGTTCCCAAATTATTTTGTTTCCTTTTGCAAGGTATCTGTATTTTGAGAGTATTTTATTGCATATAATCTGAAAATTAGGGGTTGTACCAGGGTAATTGAGGGCAACAGTTCTAAATATCTGTGATCATGGTCTACTTCCAGTACAATTTATTTACTGAATTCTCAAGGATATTTTGATATGTTTATTTGTCACATAAGGTATTGTCATTTGCCAGTCCATAAAGATAGTGAGCCTTTTTAATGTACAATTGAAACCATTAAGGAGTATCTTGGTATGTAGGTATGTAAATTTTTACAGTCCACCATGATATGTTGCCCAGTTTCTAGAGTGTTCTTAAATAATCTGCATTGGTCAAAAAATCTGGGCTCTTAAGAATGACCCTTCTGAATTTCTGGTAATGATGACCTAGTCTTCAATAGCCATCATAGACTCCTTTGTTTCTCTAAAGAAATCCACTCCACTCAACAATTTCTTTTTCTGCTTTTTTGATGACAAGTTGTTGGTTCAGTTGATGAAATTTTATCTATTCAGGACAATGTGGTTCCTCCCTTGGATCTTAGTCATTTCATAGGCTCCATCTGGAGGTAAACCACTTTGGGTTACATTCAATAATCCAAGCACACATACCAAGTGTGAGCCTTTCCTATTGCTTGGTAAAGTGATATCTGCTTGTTCCTTAGTATTTCTTTAAGTTTTTAATAAGTTTGTCTATCAATGTTTTTCCTCCATTTTGATGAGAATGTGTTAATCTTCCTATAGCTATTGTGGGGTCATGGTTCTTGTTTAATAAGCTCTACTAGTTCCTTGCAAAAAATATGCATCTAATATAATGTATGTAATTATACAATATTATTATATAAAACGTAATGCTATTGTATTATAAGTAATATTTATATAATTATTATTAGTGGTATTATTATTCAGCTCAGTATACCTCAGAGTGAAGAAAATCACTCAGTTATGGAGAAGAGAATAGAAGTTTTGAATCAAAGAGGAAAAGATGTTCTCTCAAGATTATGATCAAAGCATCCAGAAGACACAATTGGCACAATTTGCACAATTGGCAAAGGACTACAGAATTTCTTTTTATCATCCACATCTTTTTTAAAAACACATTCAAGCATTTTGACCAAGTCCAGAATTTTGTAATTTTGAATAGGATGCATCCCATTTATATTTATAAATGTAAATCCTAGCAAAAAGTGGACAATGGTGGGGCAGCCAGGTAGCACAGTGAGTAAGAGAACACTGGCCCCAGAGTCAGGATGACCTGGGATCAAATCCAGGCTCAGACACTTAGCACCCACCCAGAAACACCTGGCCGTGTAACCCTGAGCAAGTTACTTAACCCCAATTGCTTTAAAAAAAAGTGGACAATGGTGATGGTGGCAACAGGATGATGGTGAGCTGAAAAGAAGAGAAGAAAGTGAGAGAAGAAGAAATCATCACATGAACATGTTTCTCACTTTTTTTGAGGTTCAGGCATAAATGGTCCTAGAAGTAGTGACTATTCTACTATTAATCCTTTATATTTAATCATCTCTGGATTATTGTACAGATGTGTTAGGATGTAAGCTCATTCTCTAGGCCTATCTCAAGCATCCTTGATACCACTATAGTAGCAAATAGAACAATAGAGATGATATGTTTCTCATCCTATTCTTCACAATTTTAATTTCTGCTTGATTTCTGTATTTTGAAAACACTAATTTTCATGTAGTTTGGAAGATGAGGAGTTTTTGGTATGAAGAAACCTATTTTATAATAGCGAGCTTCTGATATATAATTTTAACCAGGAGGTAATGTCTGGCTAGGTATTCAGTAAGCAGTAAATTTTTATAGTTGGTGATGATGTCTTTCACAATTTCTGCAATTTCCTTGAATAATCTGCAATGATAACTAAATATCCTTTCAGATAACTTCTGTAATTCCAGGTGTCAATGATCCAGTTTTGAATTGCCATCATAAAATCCTTCCAATTTTATGAACAAATCTGCATGACTCAGCCATTTGTTTGATGATTCTTTTTTTTGACATGCTATTGGCTGAGTAGTTTTGCTCTTGGGTCTTAGCCACCTCATAGGTTCCATCTGGGAATAAACCACTTTTGATTGCATTCTACAAATCCAACATTGTGTACCTGTTATCTGTCTTTAGTATTGCTTGATGAAGTGGTGCCTGATCATTCCAAAATTCTTCTCTAGGTTTCTCAATTGTGTATTATGTGTTCTAAGAAAGTTTAACAATCCTTTCTCCTTTTTGATGAGGAAGGATTAAAATTTCTATAGCTGTCCTAGGGTGATAGACCTTATATTTTGTTAATAGTGTATGGTTTTTTGTTACAACGTTTTCCAAATCTGTTATGATCCATTTTACTATCCTAAAGGCACACATTGAAATTGGTAATGCATAGATTTTAATTGCTTTAAACATGTTCTTCCCATTCAGTTTTGATATCAGAATGCTAATCTTAAAAAATTCAGTTGCCGCATCCTGGTCTACTCCTGCTCCATCTTCATCTTCTTCTTCATCATCATCATCATCATCACTACCACCACGACCACCACCTCCTCCTCCTCCTTCTTCTTCTCCTTCTTCTTCATCATCTTCTTTTTCTCCTCCTTCATCATCATCATCATCTTCTTCTCTTTCTTCTCCTCCTCCTCCTACTTCTTCCTTCTTCTTCTTTCTTCTTTTTTTCTCCTCCTCCTCCTCCTCATTATTACTATTTTCTCCTTGAGTTGTTATTGTTATCTCCATGATTTATTTATATTATTGTTCTCTACTTTCCTTCATTAGTAAAATTAATTTCTTTCCAGTCAAGAGAAAAAATAGACTTAAGCAAGAAAAGCAATTCATTTTGCGTTTTTGGAATTATACTTGCTGTAAAAATGCTTTTTAAACAATATAACTCTATTCATGTCACCCTCTCCCCACCCTTCCTCCTTCAAAAAATTCCAGGGGTTACATATTGCCTCTGGGATCAAATATAAACTCTACTTGTCATTTAAAACTCTTCACAATCTATTCCTATCTGTTTAGTTTTTAAAAATCTTAATCCCCTTCTTGCACTCAATTCCAGATATATTGGCTTCCACACTGTTCCTACATAAGAAACTCTATCTCCCAGCTCTGTGCCTTTGCAATGATTATCCTTGATGCCTGAAATACACTACTACTTCACCTCTCCCATTGGTATTCACAATTGCCTTCAAGACTCCAACACTACTTTCTTAATGAAGCCTTTCTTGTTCCTCCTAGCTGCTAGATCATCCATTCCCAAAATTAAATGTGTTCATTTTGTATATATTCCATTTCTACTCATATGTTTACATGTTATCTTTCCTATTTGAATGTAGGTTCCTCAAGGACAGGTCAGATTTCACTTTTGCCTTCATAGTCCCATCTTTAAGTACAGTTTCACACACATAGTAACTATTTAATAAAGGCTTACTGATTGATTTGTACTCAGGTGACACACTTCAGGTCTGAAGTCCTCTGTCTATCTCATATTGAAATCTTTAGGGAAGACATATCAATGTTTATGTTCCTTTAGATTTATCTGAAGTACACCATCACTGGATAGTGAAAAATAAGTGATGAGCAGATATGATGGGGGTGGGGGTAGATGGAGGAGGCAGAGAGTCTGCTCACCTCAAAATCTTTGTTCAAGCAGCATCCAAGGCCCTTTTCAACTGAATCTACTTCTCCTTCTAAAACCAAAATTCCTTTTTCTTCTTTTGGGCCACAGAGCATTTATTCCAATAATGAATATCACTTATTTACTTTCCAACAAACAACCTATGTGCTTATTAATGTGAGTTATTTTTACATTAAAAAAAAAAACTTAGAACATTAAACCCTTATACTCTGTATGTTCCATGAACCACTGAATAAGATTTTCCATCAGCTCTTTAAAAACATTATGTGGAACAATATATCATTTTATATTGGTGATTCTAAAAATAAGTTTATAAACAAAAAATCAGAATCATGCATCTAACTGGGTTATAGAAGCCAGATGACATAAGTAGTAATTCTCCTGTGACATAGCATATAATTACAAACAAACTCTCCCCCTCAGCTTGATCATAAGCTAGTTCTTCAAAGTAAATTCACATATTTTGTTTTAATCTTTAATGTATAGGTCATCAATAAATTACAAAAGACACAGTCCAAGTTGGCAATGCCCTTTCTCAACTCCTCTTACTAGAATGGTTCTTATTTAGATTATGGTCAGGCATATGAGTTTTGCCTTTCTTATTATGGAAAACCAAACTTTCTTTAGTTATATTTTATTTACATTTTTAAAGTTTTGCGTACCCCAGAGGCCTCTAAAGATGCAACTAGATTTTTTCTTCCCATGGGGCCACATAGTAACTACAGGGGTACTTAAAAAAATTATCAAGGTTTTAAAGGTATACCCAGAGGAAAAAGCTCCCAATGAACTATTCACCAACATTACCCTTTACTGTTTAATGATTGATGCATATCTATTACATTTGCCCCAGTATGGATTTAAAAAAAATAAATACTATCATTAATTTAAAGCTGGAAGGGACCTTGGAAATCATATAGCTCAACGCCTGCATTTTACAGATAAGAAAACTAAGACCCAGAGAGGAAAAGTGACTAGCACAAGGTCATACAAGTAGTAACAGAGATAGGATGCAAATCCAGATCCTGAGGTCTTTCCACTGTGATCCTCTGCCTCCCAAGGTGACCGAGGCTAAACAATTAGCTCATTGTTCTACTAGTATCAAATGTGGCAGCTGGGTGGTTCAGTGGTTAGAGCACTGGACCTTGAATTAAGAGGATCTGAGTTCAAAATCAGCCTCAGACACTTATTAACTATACAACACTTGGCAAGTCACTTGACTTTAATTTGCCTCACCTTCCTCATCTGTAAAATGGGGATGATAATCCTTTCCTTGCAGGGTTGTTGTGAGGACTAAACAGAATATAATAGTTGTAAAGCACTTTACATAATGCTTGACACACAGTAGGTGCTTTATAAATGGTAATTATAACTATTATTAGGTGTAGGATTTGAACAGAGGTCTTCCTTACCTAAAGTCTACCACCCTACTCACCATACCACGTTACCCGCTCCATTACCTTCCATTCAGTCATAAACCTTATTTAGAAGCAGGAATTTGTGCTCTGTTTCACATACACTCAAGAAGTGGGTGTATGTGAAGCTCAGCACTTTCGTAGCCCATCTGCCCACAGCTTTTCTGAGAGAAATATGCACCATTTCATTAGGAAACCACAAGTACTCATTAGTAGACTAAGGGACACTTTCAGTCCAACAACACCATGTGAAATGTGGCATTAAAGAGATGTTGTCTTCTTAATGTACAGTTTAGGTGTAGAATATCAGAGGTCAATTCCCTCTATGAGCACTAATGTTAGAAGCATTTTATCGCATATGGTTAGAATGTCAATGGGAAGGAACTGCACAGACACACCAAAAATAGCAATAAAACAAACATAATTGATTGCATGATATAGCAGCAGCAAGCTAATGTTAGATAATGGCATAACTTTCAATCTAATCTCTGTCTGTAAAAGGACCTGGGTCCTGATATAAGAGTAAAAGTAAGGGTTATGCTTTTAATCACAATGAACTGTGGTGGGGGAACGTTTTTCTATTAGTAGAACAGAATTGTAGGTCTTCTCAATAGGGATGTATACTAATAAAGCCACAGAAGACATCCCAGGAGTGAGTAGTCTCAATCACATGGGTACAAAGAGATCTCCAACTCATTGTGCTTTTAAGTTTCCAGTCAGTAGTATTTTCCCCACAATTAAGCTACAGTAGTATCTGATCATACCTCTCAGAAAGCAGGTCACATTATCCTCCAATCCCTATTGTTTGAGAATGGGAATGGGAGTTGTGACCTTCCCTCCTTGATGCCTTTCATGGATGACAATTAATTTGAGTGAGCTTCATTCATTCATTCACCCAGGGCCAGTAGTACTCAAATCACAATCCTTGATTCTAATCGTTGGCTTTCGTGAATGATCTATAGATGGTTTTGAGTTCCTGCCAAAAACAATACATCTGCTAGGAAAAAAAAAAAGAATTAGCTTTATGGGAAGAGAAGCTCTTTTCCCATAAATGATGAATCAATCCATTATATTTGTGATAATCAATGCCATGGATCCTCTTCATGTCAAAGTAGGGGGAAAAACCCTTAGTGAAGTGGCCAATCATTATTAATTCATTCATTGCCATAACATTAATCATGATGAGCTAATGGGATATTAATGTGGCCATAATGTAGCCTTCCATAGGAATTTCTCTGTAGTATGGGAATTCACCATATATATATTTTTAAAGTTAATAACCTAACAAGTGGCTTCCTTTGGGTTTTAAGAGAAGAATGGAACATTTTAACTTGGGAACCCCATTCTACATGCTAAAATGGGGCCAGAAGGGAATTTTAATGGGGGAGCATGCTATAGAATTTCCTGTTTAGCCCTAGTCACTTCTGAAAAGCAGTCAGCATCTTGAGCAGTACAATGTCATTCCAGGAAACAGACACTGCTGAGGATGGGGTGAGACAGATGGGGTTGGGGAATGTGGGGATGGCTGTGTGGGGGGAGGTTGGCCACTGCAGGAAGGCTTCTGGAAGCAAAATTCAAGCTATGATGGTGTCTGCCAGAATGGAAAATGGGAGAATTAAGCCTAACTTCTATTTCTGGGCTCCAGAATACTGTGCCCCATTCCCTTTTCCTCCATGTATGACCTCAACCAAACAGATGGGAACTACTTTCTTAACCCAATGAGTCAAAATGGCACATTTTTAAACACTGCAATGGTCTAGTTTGAAACTTCCATTGACTTCAAAAAATCCTTTTGTTGCATAGCTTCGAATTATCTCACTATCCTGAATGTTTTCCCTTATATGGACTCTAACTTGTCAACATATTTTTTTTTGGAGGGGGGAGGGCAGGGCAATTGGGGTTAAGTGACTTGCCCAAGATCACATAACTAGTAAGTGTTAAGTGTCTGAGGCCAGATTTGAACTCAGGTCCTTCTGACTCCAGGGCCAGTGCTCTACTCACCTAGCCACCCAACTTATCAACATATAACACATAAGTCACAATCTAAGCTTTAAATTATTTATATTTGGGGTGCCATTGTAGGTGTTAACAATCTAAAGAATTTGACAAGGAGAGCCTCCTCGCAATCTCCACTCGACTTGGTTTTTCTAGGATTGAGTCCAATCTGGGCACAAAGAGTGGATTCACAGCAGAGGGGTCCCTCCATGAAGAAAGGAGAGAACACAATACCCCTCCCAGGGTTCCCCTCCACAATGCCTCTTGGGATCAGCAGCATTTCTTTATACACACACGTGTGCACCTGTGTGTGTATATATATATATATATATATATGTATAGCTACATACCTGCATGCTGATATGAAAGTCCACATGGCAGAATGACTAGAGAGTTGGTCTCAAACCCAGGAAGAAGCTGAGCTCAAGTCCTGCCTGCTGCCTCTGTGATAAGTCTTGGATAAGTCAGTTGCTCTAGGAAACTCTCCAAGAAGATGTCCTTTGCAGTGGAGGTGGAGCCTGAGCCCTCTATTGATAGAAGAAGTTTCCTCACATGGGAGATCTTCATATTAGTGAAATCATAGGTCCAGGACCGTATCTAGAATTTCTCCACCTAAGGATCTTGGGGCTCACCTAGAGCACAGTCTCACATCATCAGAAGCTTTCACATCAGGGTCATGCCAGCTCTTTTTTCTCGACCCTAAAAATATCTTAGCTTGACTCTATTGTGTTGACTGAGCTGCAGATATTTAGGGAAGGGGCTTTATGAAAGGGGGAGAACTAACTGGCAAAGCCTGGGGCCTGAACAAGACTCTTAGTCATATTTTTTTGCTAGATACTGTGGTGTTTTGAAACAAGTGGAGAAAAAGAAACTTTTTTTCTTTACTGGATTAAATTCATTCTCTGCTGCTGTTTTGTTTTTAAAATATGTTTTAGAAGGATTCCTCAGAATTTAGAACACTAAAGGCAAACAAGGAGAAATAATGCAGAACATTAATTTTAAACATAGTGTACCCAAAGTTGGCCCAAACAGAATTAAAAAAAAAAAAACGTGATGTAAAAAGCTGGGCAATGAAAAAACATATCTTTTCTTGTAAATTCTCAAGCAGTCATTCCTCTAGTACACTACAGGCAAGCTAGGTGGCACAGAAGATAGGGCACTGGCCCTGGAGGTAGAAAGATATAAATTCAAATCTGGCCCCAGACACTTCCTAGCTATGTGACCTTGGGAATGTCATTTAACCACCCTCTGCCTCAATTTCTTCCTCTATAAAATGGGGGTAAAACCACCTACATATTTTAGGGTTTTTTTGAGGATTAAATGAGATAATATCTGTAAACCACTTTGCAAACCTTAAAAGCATTATAGAAGTGCTATGATGATGATTAATAATAGTAAAATACATGATTGCTTGATTTCCATTTTATGTAAAGATCTCCTTGTCCATTCATACATCAAGTTAATGTTTTATTTGAACCCATATCTTTCCTGTGTTTTCTTTGAATTGTACATGTCCCTTTTTATGTTTTCTGTAGTGGTTTACAAGCACCTAATGGTCAAGGATTGTTGTATGTAAGACAATGCTTACAATGCCTAACTCTGCTCTTTGTTCTTTACTCTCACCCCCTCTGAAAGCTAACACATTCTCATGGCTTCAGCTATCATGGCCATGAAAATCATTTTCTAGACAATATATCCAACCCTAACTCATCTCTGGAGCTCACATCCTCGATTTCTAGCTGCCAGCTACACACATTTATATTTAAATATCCTACCCAAACCTGAACCTCAATGTGTCTAAGGCCAAATTCATTATTTCTGACACCCCTCCTTCAACCCCCCTGCAAGAGCTTCTACTTATGATTCCTACCCACCCACTAGTTTATGGTATCATCTTTTTTTTTTTTTTTGCTTTTATGGAGGGCAATTGGGGTTAAGTGATTTGCCCAAAGTCACATGGCTAGTAATTGCATCAAGTGTCTGAGGCCAGATTTGAACTCAGGTCCTCCTGAATCCAGGGCCGGTGCTCTATTCACTGAACCACCTAGCCACCCCATGGTATCATCTTTCTAATCAGGCTCCAAGTTTAACTTCTCCTTTTCATACCCTTGAGCCCACACCCAGTCATCCTCATGGTATAGTGGAAGGAATACCATCTTTGGTATGATCCTACGGATGTAGATATGAACCTTGGCTCTGCTAACTTAGTTGTGTGATCTTACCACTTTCCCCTTAGGTCTCAGTTTCTTCATGTATAAAGTGTGAAACTTTGACCTAGGTCATCTAGTGACTCTTCTAGCTCATTCCTTTTTCTTTTACAACTTTTTATTTAACAGTCCAGGTGATCTATTAGAGTCAGATGATAAGATCTGATTGTTAAATTTTGAATGTTAATATTTCCTCCTCAAAAACCAGCAAACACCAAAAATGAAAGCTTGATATATTATTTTGTTGATTATACATAAGAAAGTGATAGATGGAGAAAATGTTAATGATGCTGATTACACTTAAAAATATCTTGTGGGTACACTATTTTCCTTCTGGAGAGTTAGTTGTTAAACATACCAGCACACTACTGTTTATTCCCTCTACAATAATTATAGTTCAAGCCCCTTGACTATATAACTGGCTTACTGAAGAGGTTTCTTGAGTAATTTATTTGTCTTGTTTCCCTCTAATCCATTCAGATTAATATTTCTCAAAAGACCTCTTTGGTCTACTCAACCCTCTGTTCACCCAATGGTTTTGCACTACTTTTTGGATAAAGTTCAAATTCCTTTGGGATTTAACATTCCATAGTCTGGTTAAAATAGCTTTCAAATTTCATTTCTCACTAATTCCCTATATTTCATCCAAAATTTAGAATAAGGAACTAGTATGGGGAATGAACCCTGTCTCTGGAGTCAGAAGATCTTGGTTCAAATAACAAATTTGGTTCTATCTGACACATTACTTGGATGACCATGGACAAGTCATGTAACGGCTCTGGGTTTCAGTACCTTATCTATACAACAAAGTGGTTGTATTAGACAGTTTCTAAGATCCCTTCCAGCTCTGCATCTTTGATTCTGTGACATTTAGCTTTCTGTGAACATACCCTCGTACTTTCCAACCTCTGACCAACTCTGTCCTAGAGAGTTGATTGTGACCTGTGGAACCAGGAAAAGGAGCAAGCCAGAGGTCTACTTATTGGAATTACATGATTCCTAAAGCTTGTTAAGGGATTTAAGACTGCTTTGGTAAAGGATAGGGTTAACTCTGCAGAGAACCTTATTTCTAGATGATGAAGGTTGGATCAGATCTTCTGTTTGGACTAACAATCAATGTGTTTAGGACATTTATTGTTTAGACACACCATAAAGCTAATTGGGGTCAGAGAGGCAGTGTGCTACTGTGGAATGGGGATGGAAATTGGAGACAGGCAACTTGAGTTCAAATCTCAGATCTGCAATATACTGCCCATAAGACCTTGGACTAGTCATCTATCCTCTCAAGGCCTCAATTTTCTCACCTGTAAAATAAGGAGATTGGACTTGATAATCTGTAAGGTCCCTTCTAGAACTAAATATATGAATTTATAAAGATGAGGAAGGAGTGACAATACAGAGATTATTTTTTTGTTTTTTCCTTTTTGGAGGGCAATTGGGGTTAAGTGACTTGCCCAAGGGCATACGACTAGTTTTTGTGTTAAGTGTCTAAGGTCAGGTTTGAACTCAGGTCCTCCTGACTCCAGGACCAGTGCTCTATTCACTGTGCCACCTAGTTGCCCCCCTGAGATCTGCTGAGACATGGTATTAAGAATTCACAGTAATCAATATCTGCATTATATTGTTTAAGGCTGTCTTCGTGGAGACCTCAATTCAGCATACAGAACAAGGTTATGATTCTACGATATTTTACTACTTCCAACATTTATGAATTATGTCAATGGATCAGCCCCTAGAAAGAATGAGCCTTGCCTGGCCATTAGATATGAAGAACACGTTTATTGATTGTTGTAATGTCAGATGTGAGAGTTGGAAGTTTTAAGTCTTGTAAACACAGAATTATGTCAATTACTGTCTTTGTAAACATTCAAGTTTGATTGAGAGTCTTTTTCTTTTTACTTCAATAGTGTGTGTGTGTGTGTGTGTGTGTGTGTGTGTGTGTGTGTGTATGTGTGGTTAGAGTCCTGGTATGGCAAACCAGGAGTCGTGAGTTTCAAATCTCACTAAGCTTTCAGTTTGAGGAAATCTTAGGAGCAGTGTGGTATAGTAGAAAGAACATTGAATTTAGACTAAGATATATCTTTTTAAAATTTTCCCAAAGTGGTCAGTTAGTTTATGTTTGAAGACTCTACACATTTATTCTTTATTTGAAATCTTCAAGCAAAGACGAGATGACCACTTTGAGGAAGTGTTAAAAACATAATTCTTTTTTCAAGTATGAGCTGTTCTGAATATTGTGCAAGGTTCCTTCCCATCTATGAAATTCTGTGATTCTGTAATGTTTCAAAGGGTCTGTGTTTTTATCAGGGTGTAGTATATAGCTACTAATGCAACTTGTACCCATTCTATGATTCTGGTGACAAGCCTTACTATACTTAGGTTACTCTACAGACAAAAGTCACACACTCATTAGTTGAAGCCTTTACAACTTGATAGACTTTGCCATAGTTTACACTTTACTCATATATACTTTGAGAAATTAGGGTGACTTCTATACTTTGATAAGTTATTGGAATAGGATTTCAGTGGCAGTACCTAAACTTCTCTTGGGATATTGTAGGATCCTTGAGGACAAAAACTTTATCCCTATTAATTCTCCATAGCATCTAATACAGAACCTAATGCAAGGTAGTTACTCAAAAAATAATTATTTACTGTGAGTAAATTAACAAATGAAAGTGTCTGCAAAGTATGTAGTAGTCATGATATTATGATTTAAGGGATGCCAGGAAGAGCAGTATTCAGAGAGCACTACCCATCCACTGTCTTATTATGGTACCTGAAAGTCTACCGTTATTCGTTCATTCTTTTTTTGTCTTAAAGACGTTTCTCTTCAAAGATTCCCAAGTAAAACAAAAATGTCTTTAGAAGGGGTAGTCCATAAATTGTTAGCGCACTGGAATGAGCACTGGCTCTGGAGTGAGGGTACTTGGGTTCAAATCACATCTCTGACATTATTGGCATGAACATGACCAAGTCATTTAACGTTTCTAGGTCTCAGTTTTCTCATCTATAAAATAAAGAGGTCAGACTAATGAAGTCAGAAGTCAGGTTCAGCTCTAGGTCTATGATCTGATGAATGTCTTATAGTGAATTAATGATAGCTAATTGAAAGTAGGGATGAGTTGACACCTTGGATAAGGTAAGTTTCAGCTTTTCTGTTGCCTTGATTTCTCTTCTATTCTGTGTGCCCCCTTCCCAACTAGTAGATGTATAGATAGAGCTGAAATGACCTATAGAGCTTAAAAGTCTACAGATAAGAAAATACAGTTGATGACTTTAAGCATTATATGTATGTATTCAGTGGCCATCCACCCGAGTGCTACAAAAAAGAACTGAAAGGGCCAGGAGATGGGGTAAGAGGATTTTACTAGATTTCAATTACCTCTTCTAAAAATAGATGTTACAAAAATCTCAAATGTGTATCTTTGTATTTTAATAATGATTACTGTCACTAATAGTGAACTTGGTTAGCATCACAGCTTCCCCTTACCTCCATTTCCTCATCAGGAGAGTGTATTCTCTAAGGTGTCTTCAATCTCTAATGGCCTATAACTTTTTCCTTGGAATATTGTATGATTTAGTAACCATCCAAATGTTTTTTTTTAATTTTGTGAAAGAAAAAAGGGTGATATTCTTGGGGGTTTTAAATATTCTTTTGATAGTGTCAGAGTCATAGCTTTAGAGCTGGAAGAAACCTTAGAGATCATGTAATCTAACTCCCTTATACTTCCTCTGCCACTTATCATTAAAAAAAGATGCCCAGGGGTGGCCAAGTGGCACAGTGAGTAAGAGTGCTGGCTCCAGAGTCGGGAGACCTGGGATTGGTTCCGGGCTCAGATACTCAGCACCCACACAAAAATAAATGGCCGTGTAACCTTGAGCAAGTTACTTAACCCCGATTGCTTTAAAAAAATATTATTAAAAAAAAAAGATGCCCAGAGCATGGAGAGGTTAAGCCACTAGTCCAGAGTCACACCAAAGGTATATGTCAAAGTCAGCCCTCTACTCACTAACCCACACTGCCTCTTATTTCCACCATAATTACATAATATACTTAGCAATACATTTTATAATTATTAGTCAACTATACATCTGTATCTTGTCATATAACCCTAAAGCAACCTTACTTATGGAAGAGATCTGAAAGATTTTTAAGAATAATTCACTTCAGCACCAAAGAGGTCAGGACTTTCCAAATGCAGAAAGCAATGTTAGCTTCCACTAACCTTTACAAACTTAATGACAGCTGAAGAGTAATATGTTTTCAAAGTCATTGAGGAGCCATATTAATGTTCTATTGCAATATGAAGGTTTGTCTCTACTACTTGGGAAACATTATTATTAATTATTTCTTCTTATTCTTATCGTTCATTATTTCTACTCTGATGTAACTGGAATACTCATAGTTGAGCACTTGTTGAGTCATTTTTCAGTTGTGTCTAACTCTTTGTGACTCCATTTTTCTTGGAAAAGATACTGGAGTGGTTTGACATTTCCTTCTCCAACTCATTTAACAGATGAGGAAACTGAGGCAAACAGGCTTACATGACTTGCCCAGGTTCACACAGCTAGTAAATGTCTAAGGCCAGATTTGAACTCATGAGTATGTCTTCCTGACTCCAGGGCCTGCACTATATTCACTATACCACCTAGCTGCCCTGGTGGAGTATTCAGAAATCTTTAAGCTCATAGTTTAGTATCCTAAGTTTAAGTATCCTAGTTTAGAATCCTAAGTACATGAACTGACCTGCTCACTCACCATCAAACTTCTTCTGGGGCCATATTTGATTGAGTGGAGGGGGCAAAACTGGGAAGTCAAAGATGTTGAAGAGTTGTTGTGCTATTTTAAGAGGTTTGCTTGGCATTTTTGCCATGTCTCCTGCCACCCTGTATTGCTGAGACATTCAAAAGCCCAAGTCAGTACCCAAAGGATAGGCCACTTCATTGTTCTTTCACTTCATTGTAAACTGATGTCATTAAACAATGAAGACTCTTGTTCCTTGCCTGTTCCTAATATAAAATACCTCCTAATA
Source organism: Petaurus breviceps papuanus (assembly GCF_028583685.1). NCBI lineage: Eukaryota > Metazoa > Chordata > Mammalia > Diprotodontia > Petauridae > Petaurus > Petaurus breviceps. The sequence goes on along the minus strand of NW_027186296.1, from coordinate 2,014,378 downwards.
TCTAAAAATAAATTAGACTTTGAACTATAAATAATGCTCAACTCATGTGTTGTGGTCTTCACAATGGAAATTTTCTGACAATGATGTCTTCAATTTTTGGGGGGCCATTGGGATTATGCATATGTCAATGTACATACACAATGCTCACTCTCATTCACATAAATCTATCATCTATCTATCTATCTATCTATCTATCTATCTATCTATCTATCTATCATGTATCTATCTATATATCTATCTATCTATCATCTATCTATCTATCTATCATCTATTTATCTATCTATCTATCTATCTATCTATCTATCTATCTATCTATCTATCTATCTATCTATCACCTATCTATTTTTCTGTCTATCATCTATGTCTATCTGTCTATCTATCTGTCTAATCCATATCTATGTACACACACATCTATCTATGTCTGTATTTGTATATATGTGACAAATGTACATCTATGTATTTTTAAAAAGAAACTTGACAAAATCATAACAAGTTGCTGAAAGCACTCACCAGATCACCAAACCTCTACATGATACCCAGAACATGGACCCTTTTTTTTTCTAGAAATGGAAAAATAATTATAAAGTATATTGTGCTAATAAATCAGAAAAGGCGCTTGAAATAATCTCATAAAATGTTATAGCTTAAATAATGCCCTTCATCAGTATTCTTTGTTTAACATTTTATGTTTATTGATAAATGAAGATGCATTTAAATAATTCAAACAAAACATTAGCTGCAAGCAAGGAATTAATAATTGATAGGACTGGAAGGACTCTTTTCACTGGGGAAATAGATAATATTAGCTTAATGTGGGGCTGTAGGAACAGAGGAAATGTAATGGATCTGCCTGCTTTAAACTGATGATGGTTATTGTGGTCTCAAAGTTGCTACAAAGGCAAAAGCAGGAAAGCCAGGCAAGTATAATAGATTTCACTCATAGGAGCTGACAGTGCAAATTGTGGCCTAATACACCAGATTTATACCCAAGAGGAGACCTAATGATTGTGACATATACGAGAGAGGGAAAAATAATAATAAATGCTACTTAACAGAAGTTAGAAAAATGGAAGAATGGCCTTTGCAAACATCCAGATAGTATCCCTTAGAAGATCACCATGGTTTTCTTTTTTTTTCCTTGCTTCCTTGCTTCCTTCCTTCCTTCCTTCCTTCCTTCCTTCCTTCCTTCCTTCCTTCCTTCCTTCCTTCCTTCTTTCTCTTTCTTTCTTTCTTTCTTTCTTTCTTTCTTTCTTTCTTTCTTTCTTTCTTTCTTTCTTTCTTTCTTTCTTTCTTTCTTTCTTTCTTTCTTTCTTTCTTTCTTTCTTTTCTTTCTCTCTTTTTTAAGAAACAGACTTGGATTACAGCAGTGTGACATAGGACAGAGACCAATGAGCTCCTTTGTTACCTCAGAGGAGGAATATTTACTCAAAAATCACTCCTCTCACATTTAGGTTAGAATCTATCAGGGACATGGTCAAGCTGTTCCAGCTTCCTGATGCCATCATCTCAGGGCAGAGAGAATAGACCACCCCAGTCACTGCCATTTCTAGTAGGTGACATGGATATTGACTATTTATTTGCTCTGTGACCTTGGGAAAGTCACTAAATCTCACTAAGCCTCAGTTCCTTTGGTTGAAAAACGGGGGAAATAAAATCTATCTACCCACCTTGCAGGAGGGTATCATGATATTCCATAAAAAAAGTACTTTGAAACTAGAAAACACTACCTAAATATGAATTTTTATAAATTTATATTACCTTTACTGGTTCTTCTCCAAACTTTAGAGAGGAAAGAATTATAAAAATAGAGTTAGAAGTAAGTCCCAGGAGTAATTTAGTATTATGACTTACTCCTTCAACTCTCTCTGTTTCTGTTTGTCTCTCTATCTCCCTCCTCCCCCCCCCCCCACAAACCTTGGGTTTATTCTTTATTCTTTATTCTTCAGACCTTCCAAGGAATAAGATCTCATTGATTCATTTGGATTCTTCTTTCCCTGATCTAAAACCATTCCTTTCTGTATATCTTTTGAGGAGTTAGACCACAATAATTTGCCACATTCTATTTAATAATTGCATTAAATTTTTTTTAGTTATGACTCAAATTTATTTTCTGTAGTTGTCTTCCAATAATTTCCTCATTTATCAAAAAAAGGCATTTTAAGTCCCCACCATAGGGAATTTACTTCGCTACCTTTTGAGACAGATACAAAAACAAAAATGGCTTGACTCCTGCTCACAAGGTTATGATCATATAAAGCAGATAAGGCATACACATAGGATAAAACAATGATAACATAAGCATGTAGAGAAATGTGAAACTTTATGAGGTCAGACAAAGAAGAAATCTCTTCCAGGTAGAAAAGACTTCCTAGAGGAGATGTTCATTTGACTTAAAAGTTAGGTAGGTAAGCAACAGTCAGAAATGGAGATGAGGAGATAGTGGGAGGACATCTTTAGTGTCTTGAATATAAGAGAGAGAAGTTCCATAATACTCCTTTGACTCATGATCTGTGTAAGGGCATCATAAAATTTTAAATGTGTCAGCCAGATGGTCTACACCCTAATTTCTTTGAGGTATGAACCTCTTTGATTATGTCAAACCGGGAACAACAGATTGGCTAACCAAACCAGATAAACATGTCGAGGCTTGAAGTAGCCAGAGGAATTTAATTAGTGAGCCAGTCAAACAGTGGACCAGTCTAGGAGAACATGGTTCAAAGTTTATTAGCTGAGGATTTTGGTTCCATAGTTGGAATTAAGTCCTTGAGAGGGAATTATTCTTCCAGGAAGGAGTTTCTCTCTCTTCTCCCCATCCCTCATTGATTCTTTATCAGAGAGACTAGACTAGTAGGAAATACTGTATCCAGGCAGGAGCAGTCACATAGCAAGGACAAACAGATGCAGAAAGACAGTCAAAGGAGAGGTGAGAGTTGGGTCTTTTTGTTTCTGTGATTGCTAAAAGTTTGCATCATAAGACCTGAGTTTTTTTTTTTTTTTTACCACGTTTATTATTATTTTCCTCCAGACATTCCCTAGGTCCTAGTCTTCAACCAGTTATTCACAAGGAGCCACATTTGCCTTTGTCTGTCTACTTCCTGTACAATCATCATCTGATACCTCAGCGTTGCATGAAGGTGACTGTGGTTCTCTCAAGGCTGTGCTAGGAAATTATGAGCCCTACAAAGTAGATGGAAAGGTTGAAAATATGGATCAAGTGGCAGATTGTGTGACTGTTTTTGAGGAATAACCCAGTAAGTTCATAGAAGCTCATGCAATTCTAAAACCTAGCTGTGTGATCCTGAGTAAGTCACCTAACTTCTTAGTTTTCCCATCTGTAAAATGGGGATAATAATGCCTAGAACATATACCTCATAGGATTGGTGCATTGATTAGGAGAGAAAGTGGATGCCAGGTGCTTTGCTATGTTTAAAGTACCACGTATATACTTGCTGTCCTGTTATTCAATTCCAGAATAGTCTTCTCTCTGTGTCTGTGTCTGTCTGTCTGTCTCCCTCTCTCAGCAGCATTGCTGTTTTTACTGACTATAGATTCACTGTGAGTTGGCATAATTTCATTTTTTGTACTTGTAACCCCAATGCCTAATCCAGTGCGTGGCACATAGTAGTCATTTAATAAAAAACTTATTTAATTATGATTTACCACTGTTTCCTGTTGTACATACCCAGTCATTGCACACATTATCTCCAAGTAGCCTTGTTCCCTGTCAACTTCCCTCCCCCCAGTTAACTTTCCCCCTTCTTTCCTCTGGGCTAAACTTTTTTTTTTTTTGGTTTGGTTTCCTGACACTTTTCCAACTTGTAAAGGTAATTTTACATTCTTATCTTGTCCCCTACATTGTTTGCTCTCCCACTTACATTGATTTCACACACAAATTTAATAAGCACACTCTTCATAATGTGATTCATTGTCACCATCATCAAAAGAATTTAAGTGCCAATTTCTGCATAACTCTCTGTTGGGCATAGCACAAAGCACATGAAAAAATAGCCGTGGTCTCAGCCCCACAGGAAGCTTCAATCTAAGCCTCAGACAGCAGTCATGAATTATACTGAGTCCAGGACTAACCCATTTAGTATACCCCCTCATTAAAGAGTTTTCACGTTAAAATTATGCCATTAGTTATTCTCTGAGTCGTCTGCATTGCAGCGTGGTGTCATAAGTGAAAAGAGCCTTGGATTGGGAGGCAGAAGACCTGTTTTCCAGTTCCAGTTCTTTTAGCAAATTACTGTGCAACCTTGGGAAAGTCAGGTGACCTTTCTGTGCCTCAATTTCCTCATTTATAAAATGGGGATTATGTTAGGTTTATTTACCATATAGGCTTGTGGTGAGGAATGAGATTATGTGAGGAAATGTAGTTTAGAAAGTGCAAAATGCTCTATAAATGAAGATTTGTTATTGTTATTGTAGGTGGGGGCCGAGAGTATCAATAGCAAAAGTTTGATTAATATACAAATAAATGATAAATATACCAATTTTGCTAGTCTAGGACAGTAAGAACTTTGAATCCCAAATGCCACATGCTAATGAAGAACTGCATTTGGGAAGGCGGCATTCCATTTTGTGATATTCCTTACCTTTTGGCTCATCCATGATATGGACTTGCAATGACCCTAATAAAGCTATCCCTGATAATAGGTGAAGTCCCAGCTCTATTACTATCTAGTTGTGTGTCCATGGAAGAGTCAGTTTGACTCTTTTGGCCTGTTTCCTCATCTCAAAAAGGAAGGGACTGGAGAAGAGAACATTCGGTTATAAGTTGGATTGGTATCCGCTGAATTCTCTTCCAAATCTGATACTCTGTGATTCTGTGACTATATTCACGACTGCTAAGGTCCCTTGAAACTAAAGATATGATCATATGCTCCCTCTACTTCTGGCATTCTAAGGGTTTTGGATCTTTGGGAATAATTCACTTCAGTTTAGTTAAATTCAATATGCATTTTTAAAATGTTTACTAATGTATTTGCATCATCTCAGGCTCTATGACATATAGAGGAAAGTACTATCTCTTCCCTTCAGGAACTTGACAATTTTGTATGAGATAGATATAGACATATAAATCAGTTAAAGAAATGAGGAGTCATGGAAAAATGGTTATCATGGCCCAATGAATTAATCTATTATTATACTATTCTATTACTTATATAAATATTACATATATATTTATATTTAAATAAGCCATATATACTTATTCTATTACTCTGATAAAGAGAAACCTCATAGGGAGTGGAAATATGTCAGTTGTTGCCAAAAATTCAATCATACTATTATTCCAGCTATGTTCGTAGTCAACATGTGTGAGTGTGGGGTGGAGCTGTGAAAATATTCTTTCTGCCCTTTTTCCTATTGGCTTTCATTCTGATTGAGAGCTGCCAACTCAGCCTTTAATGAAGTTCATATTCCTCAGATTTTCCCAAGTATTTGCTTGGATCTTTCAATTTGCCTGGTGTGTTCAATTAAGACATGCTGGGTTAATTTACTGTTGTGGGAGGGAGGGGAGAGAAAAAGACTTTTACCTAAATGAGAGAGAGAAGACATGGTTAGAGAAATGAACCAACTCATAGTGGAGGAATCCAGTGAGTCAGTTCTGGCAAATGAAGGAAGCATGATCTGGCTAGATGTAGTAGCTTCTACTCCAAAGGTCCCAGGATTTGCAGTTCACAGACTTTGATTCAAATCACTCATCCTCTCAGATCTTCAGAACATTTATCTACAACATGGAGAGAATTTTGCACTAATTGCCTCAAAGTACCTAATAAAGGATTTTGCGAGGAAACATAAAGCTTTGTAAACCATAAAGCATGAAAGAAATTAAATGTAAGTTCATAGGATCATAGGTCCAAATGTGGAAGGAAATTCAGAGGTCATTTGGTCCAACACCTTCATTTTATAGAAAAGCAAAATGAGGCCCAGGGAGATTAGTTGACTTTCCCAGGGTCACAGAGGTAATAAACATCTACAGTGGGATTTGAGCCCATATTTTCTGATCCCAGAGTCAGTGTTCTTTTCATCGTACTGCAGTTATCATTAGCCTTCCTATTAATAATTGCTTTGACATGCAAAGGGAAGAATGCAACTTCTGTGAGAATTTCTTACATTTGGATTTTAGGAGGGTAGGATTGTAGAAGTTAGCATTGGAAAGCATGTTTGAGATCATCTAGTCCAACCTCCTCATGTTACAGATAAGGAAACTGAGGTCCCAAGAAATTAAACAATTTACCCAAAGTTACACAGGCAGTAAATAGCAGAACTGGGGTTCAAGCCAATATGAGCTACTTTTATCCATCCTATCCTTGATTCCTTCCCTCCCCCTACCTTGCCCTCAAGACTTAAACTATCTCTGCACCAGCATAACATGCCATAGGCCACATATGTAAAGTTTGTCTTTAGAAATCTTAATGGCTAAAAGCAGCTTTGTTTTCCAGCCTCTGCAGCTCTCAGCATGACATTTAGCTAGACGAGCCGACAATGACAGTAGGCACATATGTCTGCTGTTTTGTTTTTAAAATATATGTACTGCTTTTAATAGCAGGATTACAGCTGTTCAGTAAATGATGCCTCTACATTGAAAGAAACTACAAGGAAAAGGGGACCAGCCAAGCAGGCCTGGAGCAGCACAGTAGTCTGCTTATTGTCAACGAGTGGGGAGTAGAACATATGGTCACTTTGGAAAGGTGAATTGCCCCAAAACAAGTGACAACCTCACTCAAATGTTTGTCAGTCACGTTGCTTTTCAGTTCTCTTGGCTCTGCCTGCCCCCTTTTCTCCCTCTCTTTTAATTTGTATTAATTTTTGATGGGGTGGGAAAAAAACACCTCATTTGCAAACAGGAAAATAACTTTTAAAAAATAAATTATTTCAATGACATGCTGCCAGTGTGTTTTCCCACTTGTCTGGAGTTATCTTTTAAAAATTAATGTATCATTTTACAGCAGCCCAAGAATCGAATCCTATTAACAGTTAGTTGGTGTAGCTAGGGGAAGTTATAAGTTATACTAAACAGCCCTCTGTTGTTGATGTGTCTGATTTTGTCTTCTGATTGATTTTGTTTGACTGAGCTCTCTCTGAAGGGCCTTTCTGGCTATGACTGAATTGTGGGTAGGTGTTAAGATTGGGCTGATCTGGTGACTGTCTTCCTGAAATGCCCTTTCTCCATTTGTCTAATGACCAAACAGGGTGAAGGGTAGAAAGTAGCCACTATATGGTAAGGGGGCATTTCTTGATGGAAAGAGAGGTATAAAAATATATTAGAAGAACTGAAAGTCAACCTACAATCAGTGAATGTGGAAGACTTAAAAGAGATTATACACACCAACATTCTTCCATTTAGAGATGGGTCACATATGGAGGATTCTGAAGAAGAAATAAGATTCTGTATCATCTTTGCCCTTCTTTATTTCTGACATAAGAATCTAAAATACTTTATTAGATTCTATAAGAAAAATGGCAGGAAGGAAATGGAATCAGTGGACAAGATTTAAGAACTTCCCAAGTGGCTGCCCTGTTCCTCCTGCTATTGCCATGGTCTGAGTACTGAGGTCAGTATTATGATGTGATTGTGCTCCAAGCTCATCAAATCAAAATGGCAGCTGCAAAATTTCTACATGGCCATCATGGTGCTCAGATCAAACTGTACCATCACCAGAATGGAGTTCAAATGAAGTGGCATGTTTTTTATTAGGTGTCCCTTCCATGATCATCTTTATTAGTTCATTATGTCCTTAATTATTTCAAGTGTTCCTGGTTAACTGGGTGATCAGTCCATTATGGAAAGAAAATCCACAAGAAGATGGGGAAAATAGGATGACTTAAGGATAAGGAAATAGAACGTGACATAGAAGATAGAGGAATATGGATGAAAGTGATATGGGGCAGAACCAGGAGAGCAATTTACACAGTGATACTTTGAGGGGAAACAAATAGGAAAGGCCTAAGCCCTCTGAACTCCGACCAAAAAATAATCAGGCATGACTTGGAAAGACTGACAATATGCCTTCCACCTTTTGGCAGAGAGATGATAGACTAAAGAGATAGAGATACATTTTTTCTGTTTGTTCTATAATTGTGTTTGTTTTATTTAACTACACATAGTTGTTTCTACTCAAGGTGGGTTGGTGGATAGTGATAAGTGAAAAAAATCTTTGATAAATCATTTTAAAGAGTGAATAGAGAGAAGGAAGTATGGAAGGGGCACAGAAATAGAGGAATGTGCTACTAATTTGTTAAGTATAGGTATATATACATACCCATGTGTCTGTGGGTGTATGTGCATGTGTGTATGTGTGTACATACAGAGTGTCCCAAAAGTCTTGGTGCAGTTTAACGTTTTTAAAGTTTAAAACTGCACCAAGACTTTTGGGACACACACATACATACTTTAATAGTTATTAAAACTTAAAACTTCACTAAGACTTTTGGGACACCCTGAACATTTAAAAATATTGTAGAATGGAGAAGTTTATATTTTCTTATCCTTTGTATCTTAAAATTCTGTGTCTGATGATTGATAGATTTTTGTTTAATTGTTCCAGGAGGACATTGTGCAAAGAGAATTAAACATTTTTGGTTATCAGTCTTTTTACTTCCAGAGTCTTCCCTTTTCATCTTTTCTTAGGCTACTATATCATTAAAATTAAGAGATATTCCTAGTTAAAGGGGTGATTAGATCATTGGTGGAGGTGGAAAATTCTATAAGGAAAGAAGAAAGAGATACCTGAATGAAAGATCTAGGTAAACTTCTACTGAGAGAAGGAAAGGGGGAGTTATGACTGAACAGGGTAAAAATTCAGTGAGGCTATATTAGGGGATTCTTTGGGCCCGAATAACAGGCCCAATAACAGAATGACACTAACACCTTATATTTCTTTGATTCGTGGGCTCCAGTGGCAAAGGGATTCACCACACAGTGGTCAGCTTACTAATTATGCACCTTTCTATCTTTAGCTAGACAGGTCACTGGACAACAAGTTCAGTCTGTCACCAAGACTACTGAGAACCTTACCAGTATGGTAGAACCCGCAAAATATAAGTTCCACTATTTAGTGGTATACAATTTCCAAAGCCCATTTACAAACATTTTTGCATTTAGTCTCCATAACAACCTTTTGAAATAGAAAAGTATTATCATCTTTTTCATTTTTACAGATGGGGAAGGTGAAGCATTGTGGGTAAAGAGCTAATTTTGAAATCAGAAGAACCCAACTCAATTCCTGGATCTACCATTTACAAGCAGTATTACTTTAGGAAGCATTGTATAGCTTAGTGGGATCACCCCAGAAGTCAGAAAGATCTGTGTTTAAGTTCTGACTTTAATATATACTGTGTGTCCCTGGGCAAGTCAGTTAACCTCTGAGTACTCTTTAAGATTTTAAATTGCAAAGAAGAGGCCAACTTGTATTGTTAGAGGGAATTCTTTAAATCAATTAAATTCCAGGTCTAGTCTCTTTCCTTCTTGTTTTGGTCATCACTTCAATGCTTTGTATATCAGTTTCCTCATCTGTAAGGAGAAAGGCTTAGACTAGATAATCTCTATGGTTCCTTCTGGCTCTAACATTGTGAGTTAATGACTTGCATAAACCAGAATTAATGGGGATAGAACTAGAACCCGAAGTTATCTTTTTTTTTTCACTTGTGGTTTTTCTGAACCAACTGCTGGGGAAAAGAAAATCTCACCTGCTTTCTTGGAAAACTTTTTGTGTTAGGCATTTTTGTTTGCTCTGAGAGCTTCTGAGATAATAAAATTATGTAAAAAGCCCGAGTGTGCTGAGGAGGTTCCATGGATACTTTTATTTTTAGCTGTTTTTATTTGTTTCCAACAACAGTCAACACATTCCACGTCACTGACTTAATTTTCTCAGTGGTTTTTGCTTTGCTTTGCTCTCCAGTGATTTCTTTCACAAACTAGTAAGCAAATGACTAATCCTCTTTCTTTTTCATGTTTTCAGTGGCCCTATTTTAGTTTGTTGACAACGGAACCAAAAAATTGGCCCTGCTTTACTGAGATTCATGCTAGATGGCTGATGTTTAAGAGGAGTGGTCTTTGAGAGGAGCCAGCTCTTCCCAGCTGATGGTGGTCCTTTGAAAAAGGCTTCTCCAAATTTGTTTTCCTTCTGAATGAGAAGTGGTTGGGGATAGTCTATAACCCTTTCCAATGGGGAAGATTGATTAGTTTTGACTGACTCTATGTAAGAAGAGCTTGGTTCTAGCCCAGCTGGCAGAGGCATAAAGCTTAGTAATTACTTGAAAGTGGAAAAAAAAAGAAAAAAGATAAATACTGTATCTGGTATCCTTGATGGCCATTTGGAATTTTGGTTCCTTTTTGAATAAAAGACAGAATCATTTCAATGGTGCCCAGAAAAAGCTTTGATAGCATCATGGAAAATCCACAGTGGTTTAGGATAGTAATGGTGGTTTTCCTTTGGAGTCTCGTGAGAACATTAATCTAAATCATGCTAATTACCTTAGTCCTGGAGGCCCAGACTCATAAGAAATTATATATAGAATGAGGGAAAATGTTAACCAAACTTGAAAAAGTGTATTGTAATCTTGGTACTACTTCTCTTGAGATAACTAGTACTTAAATATTTTAGACATATTTATTGGTAGAAAGGTGCTTTTCTTTTTCAGTATGGTTGTAATGATTAAGAAATAGGTAGATAGATAGATGAGAATAAAGGGGGGAGAGAGAGAGAAAGAGAGAGAGAGAGAGAGAGAGAGAGAGAGAGAGAGAGAGACAGAGAGAGACAGAGAGAGACAGAGAGAGACAGAGAGAGAGAGAGAGAGAGAGAAAGAAATGAATGATGGAGAACAGAGAGGTATAGCTACGCATAACCAGTCAACCTCAAAAACTTTAGATTTTTATGTTTCAAGGGAAAGGGATAATACATGAATGACTCAAGTGTAGAGTGGAATCCATAAAATATTAAAATAACCAGAAAAAGAGAAAGACCTCCAATGTGTTGGAGAGACCCCCTCTGGAAAATATGGACATGCAAGGACAAAAGTCACACAAGATGAGAAAGTGTGATTGGGATTTATATCAGTGGAGATAGTACTTACCTTAAAAAAATTATGGAACCATCAAAGTACTATAGATTATACATATTTACAAGGCTATATTGAAATGGAGATATGCATTTTTTGTGTTATTTTTTCTAAAGAAAATCTAAGAACTATAGTTCAGATTAGGAATACTTCAGGAACATTTAACTTTATTTATTTATTTATTGCTTTTTTGGAGAAGGGAAGGTAGGGCAATTGGGGCTAAGTGACTTGCCCAAAGTCACATGCCTAGTTTTTGTGTTAAGTGTCTGAGGCTGGCTTTGAACTCAGGTCCTCCTGACCCCAGGGCCGGCGCTAACATGTAACTTTGTATAGCATCTTTTCCCAAAGATCTCAGTAGATTTTAGGTACATGGTTTGAATCTTCACCTAAGTACTTCTGGGAGTTAGCTGGAGGTAGACTAAGATATTTCTACATTGTAGTTATCAAAGGTGAGGGGTCTTGATAATCCATCAGAGTAAGTGAACCTTAAAGGCAGTAAGAGACACCCACCCAGGCTTATTGTCATGCTAGAATGAAGACAAAGAAAAGACAATAAGACAAAGAAAAGACAATAAGACAAAGAAAACCAGGAAAGAACAGAAACAGAGGTTCAGCTAATCTACAGGCATCAGACAGGTATTATATGGGGTTTAAAGTAAGGGATCAGAGAAGGAAGACCCATAGACCCAGGTGATAAGACATAGAATCATAGATTTAGAATTGGAAGTGATTTAAGAGTTCATCAAATCTAACACCCTCATTTACCTGAGACTCAAGCCAAGTCATATGTTTATGAGTCTAGTGTTCTTTTCATTGACTCATCAAAGCCTTTAATTCTCACTAAATACTCTACTCCATACCAACTAACCCATTCTTTGCTTCATTCATTCTACATCAAGTCATAGCTTATGTCTATATCTTCCTAAACACTCAAACACCAGCTCCCTGCCTATGATCTAAGACTCCTAAATACCATGGTGGAGATGCTGTCACACTCTGCAGCTCCGCTCATCAGATGCTTTCCTACCTGCATTGGCAGTTGTGAACTTTCACTCTAAGTTGCAATTGGTTGAACTTATACTGATTCTTTTCCTAATAAAGTGGGAAAAAGGAGGTAGGAGAACCTCACCCCTATACACTAATAAAAGAAAAGGAAGGATTGTATAGAGATCAAAAGAAAGGGGAAAATGTAACAATACTCCCACTGTAGAAGACAGAAGGAAAAAAAAGTCGGAATCTGCCAGTCTCCTCAATGATTACCACCCCCTAAGATGAAAAACAAATCTTTTCTTATGCAAACGAGCTCATCCAAACAATTTAGTCCCACCAGAAACACTTAGAGAAACAGGTGCCTGGAAAATACACACTTTCCCATTTTAAAATTGCCCTTAATAATTCACTGTAATTTAGGTTATTAAAATCTTTCCAGTAGTAGGCTCTACTTAAGCAAGCACACAGCTGGTGGGGAAAGCAACCTCTCCTACAGATGTTAAGCACAAAAGAGATTTATTGTTTGGGAGGGAGATACATAGAGCAGAGGATTAGAATGAGACAGGCTCATATTTGAGCACATAACATGGTAATTAGTTATGCTACTGCACAGGGTTTATAATCTAGGCAAGAAATACTTTTATTATTTTTTGTATATGTAGGCTTGTGGGTTTGCAATGTAACCTAGTAATCACCCAGCTCTGCAAGATACTTCTTACTTTTCAGAAATTACTAACCATAATTGAGCAGAATTGTAATGCAAGTAACACTGTAGTCCAAATAATCCTATTTCTGCTAGACACTTTTGCAGACTTGGCCTGGGAATCTAACCCTCATTTATAACATTGTTTCTAGAGGAAATCTCATTCCAAGTTCCAGACAACAAACTTAGTAATGAACTTTTGGAACACAATCTGCCTGTCAACTGGGGACTTGCCTGTAATGCCATTGGTGATAGATGCCAAACTCAGTAATAACCCAGGTCTTACTTTCTTTTCCTTGTCTACTATGATGTTAGTCCTAGCATTTAGAACTGCAAGACATCATAGAGATGAACTTGTCTATCAGACTCACTTTATATAAGAGGAAACTGAGGCACAGAGGGGTTGTGACCTTTCAAGGTCACAAACCTATTTCTTTTGACATACTCTGAAGATCTCTCTACCTCTGTGGCTTTCTCCTTTGATTTTGTGGGAATGTTCAAACAAATTAGCTTGTGCTTGTTTGTCTCTACTCTGTTCTTTACTATGCCATAGCAAGTACCTTTATCCCAAATACCCCTCTTACTCACCAACCGCAAGTATCTCTCCACAACTTCTCAGTTCCCTTTTATGTATCGTCTTCTCTCCTTAGAATGTAAGTTGCTTGAGGGTAGAAAATGTCTTTGACTGTCTATTTGCTTCTGTTTGTATTCCCAGCACTTAACATAGCAATAGGCATGTAGTAAACCCCTCAATCAATGCTTGTTTACATGGCTATGTTGACAGTAAATCCAGGATTTTCTCCTATGTGCAGTGCAGTATTCAGGAACAGGGTCCCTCATCTTCGGAATACAAATCTTTTTTTTGTTTGTTTGTTTGTTTTGTTTTGTTTCATTTTGTTCTATTTCACCGTGCTACTGACATAGACCTTGTACTATGATTTCTGCCTTTTAAATTTTAAAAATACAGTTTTTATTTAGGTATTGGTGGCTGTCAGATAAGCCAAACTTTCCCTAAGCTAAACAGCTTAAGAGGCAAACATCTGCTGTCAGTGCATAGATTTCAGGACAATTTCTATTTAGCAGATTCAAAAAGTCATAAAATCAAGGAAGCCTGTAAGATTGTCCATCCTACCCCAGAACCTTTCAGTAAGTACATCCTTAAAACTAAAAAACAGTGTAAGAGGTAGGGTGGAGCATTACATTTAGAGTCAAGAAGACCTGTGTTCAATTCCTAGCTCTGATATTTCTTAGCTGAATCTCAATTTTTCTCATCTGTAAAGTGGGAGAAATAAGCCTTCCATTAGCTAATCCCCAGGGTGGTTGTATTACAAGTATTTTTTAAACCTTAAAGCATAATGGAAAGTGAGATGTTTTATTTAATGTGGCCTTGGACTGTTAGTTTCCAGAAAGATGTCAATCTTTCTATGTTCAACATTAACTCTTGAGAAGTTCTTCCTTGGAATCCCACTCAGGTCAATGTAAATCCACTTTCCTTTTATTTTTGTCCTTAGTGGTGAAACAGTGTGGTACAAAGAAAACAGAAATTGATATGGAGTCAGAGGACAAGTTTTCAAAACCTTCTCTTTTTATTTACTAGCTTTGTGACCCTAGGCAAGTCAATTAACTGCTCCAGGCCTCAGTTTCTTCCAGAAGGCCTCTAACAATTATACCAACTCTAACACTATGACATTATGAACTTTTCCCTTACTTCCAGAAGGGAGGAAAAGAAAAAAGATCTTTCATATTCCTGACAATGGTTAGCAGTTTCCTTACCTGCTTCAAGCTATGTATTTCCCTATTCTTTGCATTTTTATCATAGTTACTGCTTTCCTGTTCTTTGTGGCATTCCTCTTAATCAGGTCCAAGTTCCCCATATCCCTATGAACTCAGAAGGCCAAAACTAGATGGGGTAGAGGGGCTGGGGCAGTGATTTTTAGTGATATAAAGGTTGCCTGTGAGGAAGCTGTCTCTTAGCAATGCAGATGATCAACTAATTGTTTGACAACTTAGTCTTAGAGAGTTGTCTAGGCTAAGGTACTGAGAGGTTCTGTGCCTTGATCAGAGTCCCACAGCCAAGGTGTGACAGAGAAGAGACTTGACCCCAGGTCTTCCTGAATCTTAGGACAGCTCTTTAGACACTAGAACATGTTAACAAAATTAAAATAATAATTATAACACTAAAACCATATGTACATACTTTTGTCTTACTGTGATCATAGGATCATGCATTTAGAACTAGGACCTCAGAAGCTACCTAATTCAACCCTTTCATTTTATAGATGAGGAATTGAGACCCAGAGTGGTTAAGTCTGAGGTCATACAGGTTAAAAAGTGGAAGAATATTACAGGGTTAGACTTCATTTCCTCTGACTCCAAATCTAGTACATTTTCCACTGCCATAATTATAATATACCTTACTGACATAATTAGAAATTATGCAACCTGATCATTCTTTTAATTTTTAAAATTTTAATATTTTTTATTTTACAAATTACATGTAAAAGCAATTTTTACAATTTTGGGTTCCAAATTCTCTCCCACACCCCCTCCTTTTCCTCCTCATTGAGAAGGCAAGGAATCTGATATATGTATATGTATATGTGTATATATATATATATATATATATATATATATACATGCAGTCATGCAAAACATTTCCATATTAGTCATGTAAAAGAAAACAGACTAAAAAAAGAAAAATAAAGAAAATGTAAAAAAGCAATATGCTTTGTTCTGCATTAAGATTCCATTAGTTCTTTCTCTGTAGATGGATAGCATTTTTCATCATGAATCCTTCAGAATTGTTATGGGTCTTTGTATTGCTGGGATTAGTTGTCATTCAGAGTTGATTGTTGTACAATGTTCTCCTGGTTCTACTCATTTTAGTTTGCATAAGTCCATGTAAGTCTTTGCAGATTTTTCTCAAAGCATCCTGTTCATCATTTTTTATAACACAATAGTATTCCATCAAAATCATATACCACAATTTGTTCAGTCATTCCACAATTGATGGGCATTTGCCACCACAAAAAGAGTTGCTTTTCTGTCATATTAGTCAATCTGATAATTAAGAATTAGTATGTCAGAGTTGTTTTAATTTGCATTTCTCTAATCAATAGTGATTTAGAATATTTTTTCATGTGACTTTAATTTATTAATCTGAACACTGCTTGTTTGTATCCTTTGACCATTGATCAATTAGGGAATGACTCATTTATTATAAACTTGATTTACTTCATATATATATATATATATATATATATATATAGTATGTGAGAGAGAGAGAGAAATGAGACTTTCATCAGAGAAATTTTCCATAAAAATTTTACCCAGTTTCCTGCTTTCTTTCTAGTAATAGATGCATTGGTTTTGTTTGTGTGAAGTCTTTTTAAATTAATGTAGTCAAAATAATCCATTTTATATCCTATAATGCTCTCTATTTCTTTTTTTTGTGATAAATGCTTACCTTATCCATAGATTTGATAGGTAAACTATTCTATACTCCCTAATTTGCTTATGGTATCACCCTTTATGTCTAAAACAATCTGATCTTATCTTGGTATATATTAGTCTATACCTAGTTTCTGTCAAACCACTTTCCAGTTTTCCCAACTGTTTTGGTCAGATAGTGAGTTCTTGTCTCAGAAGTCTGGATCTTTGCATTTATCGAACACAAACACTAAGGAATGAATGAATAAATAAATAAGTAAAATACATAGGGCATACTTTTAAGTTTAATCTGCATTATTAACAATTTCTTCATCGCTTTCTTAAGTCTAAACAAGCAACAAAACAAAAAACAAACCCTGATTTTTAGTCTTTGAAAATTTCTGAGGTATAAATGCTCACACTGAAAATGTTGAAGCTAGTTTGACCCCTGAGGGAACTAAAATTTTGCTATTAGGTATCTTGTAGACTGCTTCCAAAATGTTCCTTGATGAAATTTAACTCCCTAGCTTTATTTACTCAAACCGACTTGTGTTGAATAGAAGAGAATGTTAGGAAGCTACCCTGTCTCAGTTCCTTATCAATGTTCCAAAGCTGTGCCCTATTACACTTATTTTGGGTCTATTCTCTTATTCCAGTGCTTAGCCCAGTACCTGGCACACGGTAGGCATGTAAAAATATTAATTGACTGATTCATCCTACCAGTGCTGCACCCCACCCCCCCACCAATTTCCTGATTTCCCTCCTGCCTTTTTTTTTTTAATATTAGGCCTCATCATGTGATGATGGGAAAGAAGAATTTGGTAGAGAACTAAGGGAAGAAAAATGCCAGATTATTTTGATGGTAAAGGAAAGCAAAGGTGAATCTGATTCTCATAGGTGCCTTCTCAATGATTAGCCCCTCATTATGAGAAAAAAAAATAGTATTTTCTGATATACTTCCACATCTCCACAAATATCTTAAAGCAATAATGAGTAATTGTGCTATTGAGAAAATTCTGGGCAAAGTTCAAATAATGTGTCTGAAGCCTTTGGGTGATCATCACAGAAAGCATTTAAGAAATCATAGGAGCTATGAAGCTTAAAAATATAGGTAAAGTAGCTCATGCAAACTGTTCTGTCTCTCCAGAGGCATTTCTTAGAGAAACAAGTGCTTCCTGATACCTACAGGTCAACTCTTACCAAAATGCCCTACCCCTGTACCACTGGCCTTGCACATGACCCTTAGCTTCATTCAGAATCAGGTCTCCCTACCACTTTCCAAACCGTGACTCCAGACTTGTACCACTCACCCTTTCCCAATTCCCCTTTATGTGTTCTCTTTCCCCACTAGAGTGTGAGTTTCTTGAACACTGAAACTGTCTTGCTAAGTTGCGAAGTATCCTTAGTGGCTTCCTATTTGCTCTAGAATAAAATATAAACTATTTTGTTTAGTTTTTAAGGCCCTTCATTATGTTACCCCCACCTATCATCCTAGCCTCATTGGACCTTACTGCCCCGTCCTTTAAGCTGACTTTCTTTCTGATCCTCTCTCATGACATTCTCTCATGTCTGTATATTTGTAGTGGTGGGCCCCCTTTCTTAGAATGCATTCCCTTTTTACTTCTGCTCCACAGAGAAAAAAATGCAGCTCATGTACTTTTTTTCTGCTTGAAGTCTTGTCTAATCCCACCAAATACTCTCTCAAACTAATTTATATTTAAATATTTGTGTGTATATACATATGTATGTGTATGTATATAATATATATATATTTATGCTGTATATATTTTATAAGTAATAGTAATAGCATTAATATAAAACTTTAAGGTTTGCAAAACACAAATGTGATCTCATTCCATCCTCACAATAATCCTGGAAGGTAGTTTATTATCCCCATTTTACAGACTGAGGCAGACTAAAGTTAAGTGACTTGTCCAAGGTCAAATAACTAGTAAGTATTTGAAGCTGGATTTGAACACAGGCCTAGCCCTTATCAACTCTACCATCTAGCTACCTATATATGCCCTTGTCTTTCCTGTTAGATTGTAAACTCATTGCAAGTGAGGTTTGTTTCATTTCATTATACTTGTATCCTAAAAACTTAGTCTAGAGTTTGTAACACAGTAGGCACTTAATGGTAAGTGCTCCTTGATTGACACCCATCGCTAAGCATAATGAATTTAAGAAAATTCATTTCTATTCCTTCCTTCCTTCCTTCCTTCCTTCCTTCCTTCCTTCCTTCCTTCCTTCCTTCCTTCCTTCCTTCCTTCCTTCCTTCCTTTCTTCCTTCCTTCCTTCCTTCCTTCGTTCCTCTCTTCCTTTCTTTCTTTTTTTCCTCTCCCCTCCTCTCCCCTCCTCTCCTGTCCCCTCCCCTTTCCTCTCCTCTCTTCTCCTCTCCTCTTCTCTTTTTGCTTCTTCTCTTTTCTCTCTCTTCCTCTCCTTTCTACTCCTCTCTTCTCCTTTTCTCTCTTTTTTTTCCTTTCTCTCTCTTTCTTTTTCTCTTCCTTCCTCGCTCCCACTCCCATGGCCTTTCTGTTATCTTTTCTCCTTGGTGATTGTTGAGACCTTTGACTTACTGCAATGTTTATACCATACCAGAGAACCTGTTTAAAGGAAAATCAACAAAACTAGTTGTTTGCAGTTTAGTTTGTGTGGCCTAATGTCAACCCACTGCTTTGACTGACTGACAGATACACCAAATTGGTTGATTTTTTTTACTTCATTGACTTGGCAGATCTTAACACCATTTGAAGACTACCTTTGTATAAAGGGGAAAAATTAATTGGTAGTAGTGACTCTTCTGGATTTTCTGATTTTCACCTTGAGGAATAAAACATGGCAGAAAGAGGGGTCTTCTTAAGAGGCAATTGCATCATTCAACCAAATCTCATTCTCCCACAAAACAGGTTGTCACTCAAGAAAACTTTTCCCCCAGAATGTTGCTTCCCTCCCTAGACTCCCAAGGTTTTGGCAGAGAAGTAACCCAAGATCAAGGATTACAGGGAGGGCATGTTTTTGTTCCGTTGACCCTAGCTTTGTTGTAGGTTGTGCTGGCACAGAGCTTCGGTACGCCTTTAAGTGAATGTTTTTGCCAAGCTGTCTGGCTTAGGCTATGCTTTCATTACATTGGTACAGTATTTGCATTGGCATGGAGTCTGCCACCTCTCCCAATGTTGACATTAGTTGAACATTTTTATTTCTTTTTATTACTTTAGAGGAAAGGGACAAGAATCCCATTGACTGTTTACAGTATGCAGGTTTCTGTGTACCCAGGGCAATTTCCTTAAACTAAATTTCCCTTGAAAAATATTTGCATTTAAATAACAAAAGTTGTACAGCTCTTGGCGACTTCTGTGAAATGTCCACCCACTGATTTTCTGTTTTTTCTTTCTTTCTTTTTTTTAAAAGATGAGCAGGTGGGAAAGAAATCATTCAGTTAAATAGCAATTCCAAGGTTGCACCTAGCCTAGAAAATCCAACCTTTGAAGTTCCATTTCTTAGATTTTAATATCTCTCTCCAAAGGTTTTTTTGAATGGTGAGAAAAAAATCTTTTCCTTTGCTCAATTTTCTCCTTACATTCAGATTCAAAAGCCATCCCTGAATTTCTAGAGGTGGCCTGCTTCTAAAAGACACCCTCATTAAACCTCATTTCTTTGCACCAGTCAATCTATCAATTAAAAAGCAATGATTAATCACCTACTATGTGTCAGACCCTGTGTAAGGTACATACTTGTACAATAACAATGGTGATAATGATGATGACAACAATGATGATGATGATATTGACATATGTGCTTATATGTCCAGTTTAAGAATGATTGGGTCAGATTCTCCCTTATTCTAGAGGGAGAGAAAAGTTCTACTCTGTGTGATTATAAAGGGCAAAAATAATGACAAGACATGTTGCTACTTCAATAGATGTGATCTGGCTAATCAGAGTATCCCCTCGAGCCATGGAGATCATAACCCCTCCTTGACTCTTCATGACAATTCCTTCAGAATATTTTTTTTATTTTTATAGTATTGATATTATTGTATGAATTGTTCTCCTGGTTTTGCTCACTTCTTTCTGTATCAGTTCATACTCCCATTAGTTAGCTGAGGCTGCCCTTACCTTTCTTGGTAACACTATCCTACTATTATCTCTGTTTTCAAATTTGATTTAATTCAACAAATATTTATTAAGTGCCTACTATGTGGAACACACTGTGCTAGGTGCTGATTAACATGATACCATGCCTCCCCCTGAGAAGTTTGCTAGTTAATGCATAATAGAAAAAAAAATACTAAGACTATTGGACATTAACCATTAAGGGTCAAGTCAGTGATACATATAGGAAACACTATAGAAATTTAGAAAAAAAAAGACCATTTCCAGCCAAGGTGGTAAGGTATGCAAAGATATGGTAAATACTATTGAGTGCATACTATGTTCCAGGCAATATACTAAGTGCTGGGCATACAAATAAGAAAAAGGTAGACTATTTTACCCTTCAGGAGTTTACAATCAAACAGAAGAAGATAATATGTAAAAGGAAACTGGAAAGTGGGGAATAGGAAGGTGGCATGGGGGACAGAGGAAATGTAAGTCAACAGCAAGCAGAGAAGCTGGTGGCAAATGGAAAAAAAATAAAGGAAGACTTAATTGATGAAATCATATTAGCTAGCCATCACTAATCATGAATCAAGACCCTGAGAGAATAAGTCACAGGAAAGGCAAGTTTTCAAGAAAAAAAAAAAGATTTGAATTAGGAAAGATTTGGAATATGGATTGTTGTTCAGGTCTGTGAGTTTCCTAGAAGTGCCCATTTCTTGTGATAGCTGAAGTAATTGAGCAATTGAGAGTAAGGGAGTAAGACATCTTTTACCAAAAGAAAATTCCTCAATCGAATGTAAATTACACCATTAGGGAATGTTTCTTTTTCTTTTCTTTCTTTCCTTTATTTTCATCTTTGCATCCCAAATGCCTGTTATAATGCCTTGCATATAGGAGGTGCTTAACATTTTTTGTTGAATTAAATTTACCATAGGAAAGAATGATGTTGAAAATCTGGGTGAGATAAATCCCAGAAACAAAGTTTTCCTATCTTGAAATTTTGCTTATAGTCAGTAAAAGTTGTACATTTCCACTTCAAAGTAGAAGGGTTGAACTCACTGAAAACCACTTTCTATGACATCTCAAAGTGCTTAAGATGACTTATTCATTACCTTTCATGGTGATATAATGTTCTCATTGTCTAGTGAGAGTCCTGAAGAGCTGAAGCAAATCTCAGAAGATGTGTCTTTGTTGAGGCACTATAGTGTATGGCAAAATGAACACTGACCTTAGCACCAAAATACCACTTTTGTTCTGGGTTCTGTCATTTACCAAGCAATGACCTGGGGTAACTTACTTAGTCTCTGTGAGTCTCAGTTGCCTTTTCTTTTCTTTTTTTCATTTTTCAAATGCTTTATTAACTTCTGATTTACATCATTCATTTCTGCCAGATTTTGAGTTACAAATTTTCTCCCCATTTTTCCCCTTACCCACTGCCCCAAAATAGCTGAACCACAGGATATCCCCTCCTCCAATCTGCTTTATCCTATATTTTCTCCCATACCCCTTTCAACTTTTCCAATAGGGCATGGTGGATCTCTATGTCCCAGTGCCTGTATATTGTATTTCCCAATTACATGTAAAATAGTATTTAAACATTTTATTTTAAAACTTTGAATTAAAGATTCATTCCCTTCCTCCCTTGTCACCCACCCTTACTAGAAGATAAGCAGTTCAGTATAGGTTGTACATGTGTAGCTAATGCAAAACAATAACATAGTAGATATATTGTAAAAGACTGACTATATTTCCTTCCCTCCTATCCCACCTTCCACTTGTTCTATTCTCTACTTTGATCCCACCCCTTTTCAAAAAAGAGTACTTCCAACTTCCTTCCCCCCGAGCCTGCCCTCCCTTCTATCATCCCCCCTCTGATCCCCTTCCCCGCTACTCTCCTGTAGGATAAGATACCTTGTTTAGTGTGTATTTCATTCCCTCCCCAAGCCAAATTCAATGGGAATAAGGTTGACCCATTCCCTTTTGCCTTCCTATTCTTCCCCTCCATTGTAACAAATTTCTCTTGCCTCTTCTTTATAAGATAGTTTACCCCATTCTGTCTCTCCCCTTCTCCTCTCATTATATTCACCTCTAACCTCTTAATTTCACCTTTTAAGTATCATCCCTTCCTATTAAGTTGGTCCTGTGCCCTCTATCTATGTATAACTGTAAACATATATATATACGTATTCACATATGTATTCATATGCCCATATACCATCATATATATACACACACATATATTTCTATTCCCTTCAACTATTTTCATACTGACGAAAGTTTCATCAGTTACAATTATTGTTTTTCCACGTAGGAATATTAATTGTTGCACTTTGATAAGTTCCTTATGATTTCTTTTCCCTATTTACCTTCTCATGCTTCTCTTGCTTCTTGTATCTGAATGTCAAATTTTCTATTCAACTCTGGTTTTTTCAGCAAGAATGCTTGAAAGTCCTCTATTCCACTGAATGACCATATTTTCCCCTGAAACATGGCACTTAGTTTTGCTGGGTAGATGACTCTTGGTTTTAATCCCAGTTCCTTTGACCTCCGGAATATCATATTCCAAGCCCTTTGATCCCTAAGTGTAGAAGCAGCCAGATCCTGGGTTATCCTGATTGTGTTTCCACAATATTCAAATTGTTTCTTCCTGGCTTCTTGTAATATTCTCTACTTAATCTGGGAATTCTGGAACCTGGCTATAATATTCCTAGGAGTTTTCTATTTGGGATCTTTTTCAGGAGGTGATTGGTGGATTTTTTCAACCTCTATTTTGCCCTCTGGTTCTAAAACATCAGGGCAGTTTTCTTTGAGAACTTCCTGGAGGATGATATCTAGATTCTTACTTCGATCATGACTTTCAGGTAGTCCAATAATTTTAAAATTATCTTTCCTGGATCTATTTTCCAGGTCAGTGGCTTTTCCCATGAGATATTTCACATTGCCTTCTATTCTTTCATATTTTTGGATCTGTTTAACAGCATCTTGATTTCTCATCAAGTCATTAGCTTCCATTTGCTCCAATCTAATTCTGAAGCAATGATTCTCCTCAGTGAGCTTTTGAGATTCTTTTTCCATCTGGCAAATTGGGATTTTTAAGGCATTCTTCTCCTCATTGCCTTTTTGAGCCTCTTTTGCCATTTGAGTTAGTCTGTTTTTTTAAGGTGTAATTTTCCTTAGTCAGGCTGTTGACTCTAATTTAGTAGTTTTCTTGCATTGTTCTCATTTGCCTTCCCAATTTTTCCTCCACTTCTCTTATATGCTTCTTAACCAGCTTGTATTTTCCTTTGAAGCTTTTGGTACAGGAGTTCTGACTTCACTGTCTTTCTCCTGTTCCATGCTTTGCTCCTTTTTGTCCCCAAAATAGGAGTCTAATGTTGGAATCTTCTGTCTGCTTTGTTTCCTTTGCCTGGTCATGTCACCCCTCAGTCACTTGACCCCTGGGCTTTTTGCCACAGTAGGACTCTGCCACCAGACAGGGGAGCTTTCATCCCAAATGCTGGGGTTTTCTCAGCTGCTGGAGGTGTTAGATGGGTGCCCTTTCTGAGGCCTCCACATGCTCTGGCAAGCTGGACACACCCCAGGACCTCCACCCTAGACTGCAATCCAGATCCAAGCAGGTTAAAGCAAGAGCGATTATCCCTCAGACTGGTCATTTGGTCCCCCTACACTCTGCAGGCCAGGAGCTGAAGCTGCCAAGTGGTGCTGGCTGGCTGTGCTTCTCGCCTGGGGCCAAAAGCCAAAGCTCTCCCATTTACTTGGTCCCAAAGTCCAGACTGCACTGACCTCTCACTTTGTCCTTTGCATCTATGTGTTGATAATTCTGGAAACAGCCACAGCTGCTGCTAGTCCGGAGTCCATCCACCCAGATGGTCAGGCCTTCCTGGGGCTAAAACCTAGGGAGTGGGGCTGGTCTCAGCTCCTAGAGCCCTGAGCTGGCTGCTGGCTGCTTGCTGCTGGCCTGCCGGGCTTTCCTCAGTGGGAGGTTAGGTACTCTATGTCATTTTGTGGGTTCTGCAGCTCCAAAGTTTGTTCAGAGTCCCCTTTTTACATGGATTGGGGAAGATGGAAGCCAGAGCCGCTCAGAGGTCATGCTTCTACTCTACCATCTTGACTCTGCCCCCTCATTTGCCTTTTCTGTAAAACATTGATAACAACAACAACAACAATAATAATAACTGAAACCGAGAACTTTAAAATTCACAAAATGTCTTGTGTATGTTATCTCATTGTTTCCTAAAAATACTCTTTTGTGACAGGTACTGGAGTTATTATTCAATTCATTTTGCAGAAGAGAAAACTGAGGAATGCAGAGATTAAATGGCATTCATGGTCACAAAGCTAGTAAGTTTCAGAGAAGGAATTCTAACATAGGTTTTTCTGACCCAAGTTCAGCACTCTGCCTTCTACTAAATGATGAAGGCTTGGGTTCAAATCCTGATTGACAAGTTTTAGGTCTAGAAATCCTCTTTGCCATGGTGCTTCCAATTATACTACTTATGGCACAGAAGGAGGTAGGTGGTATAGTGGATAAAGTTCTGTGGCCTAGAGTCAGAAAGACTTGAGTTCAAATATAGATGTATTTTAGCTCTGTGACCCTGGGCAAGTCACTAAACCTGTGTTTGCCTCAGTTTCCTCAATGATAAAATGGAGATAATAGCAGCACTCACGTTGAAGGATTGTGAGGATCAAATGAGATACTTGTAAAACACTTAGCACAATGGCTGGCACATAGTAGGCTTTACATAAATTATTCTCTTTTCTTCCCTTTGATGAGGTTGTTTTGATGATCAACTGAGACAATATATACAAAGCTTTTTTACAATTATAATGAAATAATAAATGCAAGATATTATTGTGTGACTTTTCTCTAATGGATTGTAAACTCCTTGAGGGCAGGAACAATCTTATTCACCTTAGTTAACTCTCTCCTGACCCCTCCCATGTTTAATACTTAATAAATTGAGCATATGATATCTTACAACTGATGGTTGTTTAATAAATGCTCATTAAATTGAGAGACATTTGCTGTAGAGAAAGCAGGATTTCAACCACCTAGCCGCTACTCTTGCTAGTAAAATGTAAAATGTCTTAGAATTTCAAGACAGTATTCACAATGGGCAAGAAATCACTATTGGTAATTTATCTTGACCTCCCATTCAAAGTGATTTAACTACATTGCAAGCTCTTTGTAGGAAACTATTTGTCTTATACTCATCCTCCCATCCTCCTTTGAGCCTACTATATGATAGGTCCACAAATACTTATGAATGGATGATTGGTTTGCCAATTTTATTTCACTTTACTTCCCTCCATGAGTTCAACATTCTAGCTAAAAATTCTACTCAAGAGGAATTCTAACCTGTTCCCCTATCTCATTCTTCCATATCCCACATCTAAGCATTTGCTCAGATGACATCTAATGCCTGCCCGTACTCTATCCATATCTTGGATTGTTGGACACCTCTTCCTTTAAAGCCACCTCCTTGATGAAGTCTTCCTTGATTTCACTCAGTTGATGATCTCTCCTTCATTTATAGCATAGCATTCTAACAGAATATCTCCTTTTCCTCCACCATATCCTATTGTTTATATGCCATATATTAGTTCTCCCTACCTCCCCCCAATTAAACAGTAATTTCCCTGAAGGCAGAGGGAATTCCCTTGAAATTAAGTAGTTTAGTTTGCAAATACAAGTGGATAGTCATCTCTTCTAAGATCATAATCTTCTTGAGGGCAAGGACTGTTTCTTCTTTATATCTCTGTATTGCCAATGCCTTGCGGAGTGTCTGGCACATAGTAAATAAGTAATTAATGTTTGTTGATTGATTATCTTTTATATTTGTATTTTTAGACCTAACACATGACAGGTGTTGTTTTTTATTTTATTTGTCTGGCATACCTAAAAGACTTCATTATAAATTGCTTTCACCTGGAAGGTGGTTTTTCGTGAATACTCCAAGGGGAGCCCCTCATGCATTTGCTCTGGGGGTACACTTTTGGAATATTGACTGAGATACCTTTATTTTTTCCTGTGCTCACACTATGGACCAACCTTTCTTTTTCTTATTACCATTGTAAATAATGTTTTCTTTTACTTAAAAAAAATAATCTTAAGAAGCTTATTGAGATTGCAGCAGTTCCCCTTCCCCCTGCCCCCAATCCTGTTAATGAAGAGAGAGAAAAAAATTGATTTAGAATGTTGGTTTGCCCTTAAGTGATGCTTTAGCTACAAGAAAATCTCATTACAAGTTGATGCTTGAATCCCTTTAAGAAAGGATCCTGTCTTGTGGAGGTAGCATATGTGTCATGTGATGTAAGTACTTACTTTTATTGAATAGGTAAGTATATAATAGCTAAAAGCCCCATAAATCAGCTAAATGTTCTCTCAATTTATAGAGAATATTTGATCTGAGAACATTACTGTCTGGTGAACGACAGCGAGAAAGGGGAGACGTGAAATGCAATAGAGATGGATATAGTGGGTAATTCCTTCGGATGCTGGGAATGAGCTTTCCAGTCACAAGTGGACTACCTGCTTTCTGTTTCTGTGATGCCCATAGGATGCCCAGGCAATTAAAAAAAAAGATTTGTGTATTAGGCTTCGTGAACTGGGAGTTACACACATAAACCAAATCACCCCCAGAGGGATGTCAAAAAATGAAATGGGATGGAGACAAGGGAAGGACATTCAAGGAAGTGATTTTTCATTTGACTTTATTTAGGCAAATTGAATGCTGATGAAAGGAAAAAGCAATTATATTTGGTCAAGATCTTCTAGGGAGTCTTGTTCTTGGGCAGTTCCTAGTCAAAGGGATAGACCTATTTACCAGCCAGAATTAGGGATGGACAAATGGAAAGTTCCTATGTTGGGCAAGTATAGAAAGAGCAATCAGCCATTTTTCCAAATGACTGGGAAAGGAGCCTACATTTTTTTCCCAACTGATTTTCCAGAGATGCAGAAAAAAAAATTACTTATCGTACCTGCCCTGAAAAATCTATAAGTATTTCCTTTCCACTCTAAAGTTTTACAGGTTATACATATGAATGTATATGTGTATATATATAATGTATATGTACATATATACATATACATATAACTTGTGAAGGTTTGGTATATATCATATATCTGTATGTATGGGTATATACAACATATATGTCATATGTGCATATATGTCCTATAAAAATTTAGAGGGGAAAGGAATTACTATTTACACATTTTGCATATGGCAACTATAGTATATAGAATCATGCATATAAATTTTATATACATAAAATACGTATTATATATTTTATTGACCATACTACCCCTTCTATAGTTATCATCCTGCTTCCCAATTTTGTTTCAGTGTCAAAGTACTCATATGGGTAATCTACAACTGCCATCTCCTTTTCCTCACCAGCTATAACCTTTTTATCTCTCCATGAGCTGACTTCCATTTCTACCCCTGAACCTGCTTTTTATTGCTTTGTAGAAGATCAACAGAGGCCTCTGGCTAGTCAGATACAATGGTGTTTTCATTTTTGTTATTTCAATCCTTGTATTTCTTGACCTCTCTGCAGATTTTTATTTGGTTGACCATTCTCCTTATTTTATTAATTCTTTGGTGACTACCTTTTCTCTTTTAATGGTTTCTTTTCCTTTTGTAGTCTCCTAAGGTGGACATCTTTCTAAGCTGTCTTTGGTTCTTTGTTCTTCTCTCTTGATACCATGGGGGGAGGCAGAAGAAATTTAATTCATGATCTTTGATCTTGAAGACCTTATGATCTAGCTAGAGAGACAAAATTGATATCTGAAAAGTCAGCTGAAAGTAATATTTTCATGTTCATATTTCAATATATATGTGTATGAATGTGTGTATGTATATATGCATGTATATATACACATTGTAATATCTTCCCTTCCATGAATTACAAGCATTGGGAGGAAAGAGACTATATACGTATTTTTTTACCTTTGCATCCCCAGTTCCTGGTACAGTGCCTTTCATATCAAAACCACTTAATAAATGCTGAATTGGATTCAGCAACACCAAATAATAAAAGGTGAAATTTGATTAAATGCTGAATAGTCTCCTGATATTCACAGGGACAGAGAGTAAGAAGGAGAGTAAATCTTATGAGAAGTTAGAGAAGTGTTCATAAAGGAAGTTGGACTTAAAAGACAGATAGGAATTAACAATGATTTCAGTAATAATAACAATAACTCTGATTTGTATAGGACTTTAAGTTTTACCAAGGACTTTATTTCTTATAATGGTATTTGGGAAAAAAGAGACAGGAGGAGCTTTCCAGGTAAGGAGAGTAACATAATTAGCAAAGGCAACAAGCTGGGAATGAGCATTGTTTCTTCCTATTTAAAGCTTCAGGAGAATAAGCATCAGATGTGCAAACATGTAAGACTCTACGTGTGTGCGTGTGTGTGTGTGTGTGTTTATACTCTACACTTTCTCTCAAGTAAATGAATAAATAATATATCACTCCTTCTGGTTTACCTTCCACACTTGGTACTCGTAGTTGGGGGCTGGGTCCCTGGAAAGTGGCTAGTACATCTAGGTCGTTGGGGCAGTCTGTGGTTCTGGGCTTCTATTACTTTCCTAGGTCACACATTCCCAACAGTGTGCTTCCTCTTTAATAATCAAGAAATACAATCAGTTAGCTCAAAGCAAAGACATTTAATATAGCATAGTAAGAAGAGCATTTACAGAATATTTCCCTCATAAACCTATTACACACTTGTCAACAAATATACGTGACATTTGGGAAAGAGTGAACATTCTCAGAATGAGTGTTTCTGTCTGTCTGTTTCTCTCTGTCTCTATCTCTATTTCTATTTCTCCATTTCTATTACCCCCCCCCAGGCTGTGTGATCTTGGACAAGTCACTTAACTGTATTTGCCTCAGTTTCTTCATCTATAAAATGGGCTGGAGAACGAAAAGGCAAACCACTCCGATATCTTTGCCAAGGAAAGCCCAAATGGGGTCATGAAGAGTCAGACATGACTGAGCAACAACTACAATATTCTTCTTTGCTGTCAGAGGTCCCATTCTTTGGAGTTATTTAAACATTGCCTCTCCTCATACATTCCAGTCTTTACCCTTGCTCCTTGATTGATGCCTTAAACTCTCCAAATGTTGGATGGAATGTCTCTTATTAGGTAAATAGCTCTACTTCTAGATGCTATGATGATGGGAGCAGGGAAGAAAGAAGGAGAAACCCTTTCTTGTTCTTAGGAGTATTTCCTCCTAGGGATCAAGTTCTTCCTTGGTCAGCAGCTCCAGCCAGAACTGCCTCAACTTTCAAATCCTAACAGTATATTATTAGAGATCAGCAAGTGGTATCCAACTATTTGTCCAAAAGCTTTGCTCCCTTCCAACTCAGAAAGAAAGAAGTGGTCAATCCTCATAAAGGCATAGTATAAGGTTAACACTTTGTTAACACATCATACCTTGTCACATGTTATATCCTGTGACTACATGATATGAGCTTGGGTGAGGGAGCACCAAATCCTTTCCTCACCTTAATATATTTGTATACCTGGTTTTGTGTTTATACCTATACATACATATGAGATATCATATGGTATAGGGAATATCAATGTAATTACAGGTCTGGGGAAATAAAAATAGATGGTAGATAGATAGAT
The DNA here is from genome assembly GCF_028583685.1 of Petaurus breviceps papuanus. Lineage (NCBI taxonomy): Eukaryota > Metazoa > Chordata > Mammalia > Diprotodontia > Petauridae > Petaurus > Petaurus breviceps. The sequence goes on along the minus strand of NW_027186296.1, from coordinate 1,984,451 downwards.
AGATAGATAGATAGATAGATAGATAGATAGATAGATAGGCAGTTAGCTAGACAGAAAGAAAGAAGGAAGGAAGGAAGGAAGGAAGGAAGGAAGGAAGGAAGGAAGGAAGGAAGGAAGGAAAGAAGGAAGGAAGGAAGGAAGAGAGGGACGGAAGGAGGGAGGGAGGAAGGGAGGAAGGGAGGGAAGGAGGGAGGAAGGGAGGAAGGAAGGAAGGAAGGAAGGAAGGAAGGAAGGAAGGGAGGGAGGAAGGAAGGAAGGAAGGGAGGAAGGAAGGAGGGAGGGAGGGAGGGAGGGAGGAAGGGAGGAAGGAAGGAAGGAAGGAAGGAAAGGAGGGAGGGAGGGAGGGAGGGAGGAAGGAAAGAAGAGACATGTAATTAGTGAGAGAGAGACAGAGACAGACAGATGGACAGACAGACAGAGGGGAAGAGAGATGGAAAGAGAACTCTCCTCATTTAATGCCAGTCAGGATTTCTATCCCCATTATCCTTGTACAGTGAGTGCAGGTAGTGCAAAGGTCAGTAGACTTCCAGTCAGAAGAGACCTGTGTTCAAATCCCACCTCTAGCATTGAAGTGTCACCATTTAAGCTCTCTGAGTCTCAGTTTCTTTAAATAGAAAATGGGAATTAAAAATTCCCTAAATACCTACTTAATAGGGCTATTCTGAGGATTAAAAAAGATAATACAGTGAGTAAGAGCGACACCCCCGAGTCGGGAGGACCCGGGATCAGTTCCGATCTCAGATACTTAACACCCACACAAAAAAACTGGCTGTGTAACCTTGGGCAAGTTACTTAACCCCAATTGCTTTAAAAAAAAGTTAATACATGTAAATCACTGTAAACCTTAAAGATCTATAATGGTAACTCTTATTAATGGAACTATCATTGGGCTTAAAGTACAAAGATATAGATTAGAGTTCTGGCTTCAATACTCAGTAGCAATGTGACTGGTAAAAACGTTTGCTCCCTGAGCTTCATTTTCCCCATCTGGAACATAGAGCTATGATTTGGGAAAGGCATTCTTTTGACAATTAAAAAGACAATACTTTGTGAACCATAAAGCACTAAACAAATGTGAGTTGTTATTATTATTTAGTTAGATTTTTTTTTTTTTTACTCCGGGAGATATTTGAAAAAAAAAAAAACCAGTAAAACAGCATCATGCTTAGGTGCATCCCCTTCTTGCTTGCTGATTTTATCCTAAATAATTTAAGCATCTGAAAAAAAGAATACACCAGCAGCACCACCTTTCTAGATAAGATAAATTTGAGTATTAGCTGATTCTGAACTTTTGAACCCATTGTGGTAGTCAGTCCACAACCAAAGTCAAAGTTTCTTGTTATTGTATAATTTATGAAGTTAAATACTTTCTGTTGGCTATGTTTACAGAAGAAAAGGTGAACTAGGGTCTTATTCCTGAATGAAACTTGTACTCCATGGAAATGTTAGCTTATAAAAGCTGTGTTGGACTTTCTTTTGGATTGTGTAGCCATTTAGAAAAGGATGTCTCTACAGACTAAGTCTGTGATCCTTATTTTTCTGTCAAGGCCTTCATGAAACTGGCCCAAATACTTCTCTTGTTAACTCTATCTCACTCATCCTCTTAATTACTCAGCAAATTTGCCCACTTCTCCCTCTGTCAATAACCTACCTATCTTCAAGTTTTAGGCCAAGATGCTTTGCATGCCAAAATTATTCTTCTCAACAAGGATTCTTTCTGTTAGGGCTCAAGGACCATTGGCGGCCAGGGTCCCGAGACAGATGATGTTGTTATGCCCCAAGAGATAGAGGAAGAATTTTCAATGATATAGCTGTTGGGGTGGCTAGGTGGTACAGTGGATAGAGCACCGGCCCTGGAGTCAAGAGGACCTGAGTTCAAATTTGGCCTTGCACACTCAACACAAAACTAGCTGTATGACCCTGGGCAAGTCACGTAACCCCAATTGCCCCACCTCCCCCCCTCCAAAAAAAAAAAAGAAGTGTCAAAGATATAGCTGTCACCAGTTTTGTGATGTGGAAGTATCACTGCCTCAGACTTTTATTATATAATATGCCTAAGATCACCAAGCAATTTATAGGACACAGGGAGCTCCTAAAGTGTGTGTGTGTATTTAAAATATATGTGTGTATAGACTTACATATGTACATGCATGTTTACAGAAGTGGTATGGATATATACAATGCATGTACAATATGCATAGACGTGTATACAGCCATGTACAACATACATGCTATATATAAACATGTATGTTTATAAAATATATGTAACCTGTGTGATTGTATAGACACATATAAAACATATGCAAATTTACATTTTTAAATATGATATAGCTGCTGTTTCTCCCTCCTAGAATGATTGTCTTCTACCTTTGTGGACTCACCTTTGCCTGTCACTTCTTATAACATTTAAATCCTCTAAGAAACGATATGTGAGAAAGAGCCCAAGACTACAAAGAGGAAAGCCTAGGTTTTATTTTTGGTTCTGCCATGATCCAGCTGAGAGTAATATGGATCATTCACTTGTAATATGATGGAGGGAGACTAGATCATTTCTTTTTCTTTTTTGCCATAAGTCAGCATTTATGATTTAAGTTTAGATCATTTCTAAAGTTCTTTCTTTCTCTAAAATTGCATGATTTTTCTTCAAAGTTGTATGCGTTCTTGATCTTTTCTAGTATCCAGGTGGAATTTCTGGTGATTTGGTTACAAGATAATTTGTGGGTCCTAAAAAAAAAAACACATTTTACATTTTCTACAAAATTTCCCCTAAAATTGAATTTATTATTTATCTTTTTTTCTTCTAGTCTCTAATTGGAATTTCTATTAATACAAGAAATTCTGTGGGTCCTAAAGAATCAGATCTCTCATTTGGGTAATCAGGATAAGAGGCATTTTAGAAACATATGGCACTTTACATTTTTCTAGCTATTTCTAAGAGCTTATAATCTATTGCTTTTTCTTTTAGCAATATCTAAATGTGCATACATACATACACTCAACCACACACAGACACACACACGTGTGTGTGTGTGTGCATGACAATAACCAGCCCCCCCAATCAAATCTGACTTATTCAATCCCCTTGCTTGTCTCTACTCAGCACCTCCCCTACAAAGAGAAAGTAGGGTCATTTAATCCTTCTGTATTAGCAACTCTGGTTAAAGGTTTGGGGCCAGTACAAGTTTGAGGTTATCAGTTAAATCTTTATTTGGAGGTTTTCCCCTGGATTTCAGTTAACCTAACCTGATCATCTACCTCAGTTTCTTCTACTGTATAATGATGCACTAGAAGGAGATGATGTTGTAGGGTCCCTTCCAGCTTGAAATTCTATAATCTAGAACTTTTCACATATGAGTAATGCATTGCTAATTAGACACATGTATCTACAAATACATATATTTTCTAAAAAAGAAATTATATTTTAACTAGGAAAGTGCTTAGCTATTCAAAAGGGCAATCTTATTTTAGATGCCTAAGATTCTTCCTCTTTCCTCCGTCTTTTCTGTCTTCCCCAAAGTTTATCTCCCTTCTCTTCCTTCTCCTGACTTTCTTCCTCTCTCTTCCTTCTTCATAATGTGACCTTTTAAAAAGATCAGTGGTATAGGAGGAAGGAGATCTTTTTCTGTTTCATCCTATCACTAATTTCTTTGAGCAAGTCACTTCTGCCCATACCAATTTTCCCAATTGTGGAAAAAAAATAAAGGAGAGGTAGTATTATATATAATCCCCAAATTATTTTTTTCAGGGATGATATTATAGGCTTTCTCTCTCTATATATATATATATTATATATAAAATATATGTATATATAAACATATGTGCAAAAAAGTGTGTTATGCATGTGATTTTTTTTTAAAGTATAGAAGATTTCTTTTACCACCAAGATAAAGCATTTTTGTCAGAATTGTCTTAGAAGCTGAGGAAAAAATTTAGCGTTTTGATTAAAGAAGAGCCGGCTACCCAACCAACTCCTTAGGGCTCTCAGGTGATCTTTATGGTTTCCGTTACCCCCCCCAGTATTACCTATAATCCCCAAATTATTTTTTTTAAAAAAAAAAGGGGTGGTGCCACTGCCTTGACAGAAAAAGAAACTTTGTAAGGTTGTGGAACACCCTGTTTTGCTGAAGATTATGCACGTATTTTACTATTTGCCTATGCTTCAAGTTCCCCAAACCCTATACCTTACTAGAAGGTAGAATGGATAACTGCATGAGAATTTAAAAGGTGTCATTGTAAATTTCATTTTCCTTGTAGTACAGTGTTCGTTTAATCCATGTGCAAATGAATGATCATACAAAGTTGTACAAGAGATTAGAAACTCAAGTGGGATGGATATCAAAACATTTGGTATATTATGAATTATAATAAGAAATACATTATACCCATAGCAATTTTTTAAAAATGAAGTTAGACAATCCAAGGAACTGTTGTTGTTGTTGTATAAGGTGAGGAGAGGCGATGGGATTTTCAGGTGACATATAATTTATTTCTGCCTACAAACTAAGCAACATATATGAATACAAAATGGTGTGTGTTTTGGAAAGAAGAAATTTTGAAACATCAAGGAAAGTGAGAACACAGTAACAGATGACCACTTCTATGTGAGAGGCACCAATCAGATCTAAAAATTGCAGGTTTGGCCCATCCTCCTTTAAGGAAAACCATATCTCTTTTTTATTAAATTGTTTTTAAATTTTTTTCAAGTTAAAAGTATTTTAAAATTAAAATATGTTCCGCCAACCATCTCCAGATTTGAACAATTGTATGCATTATGGAAGGTTTCAGTTACAGCAAGTTAGATGGAAAGTCCCATAGTCCACTGGGTTTAGCAGCAAAACACGTATTAATGCTTATTTAATGTCATTTCCCCTGATAAAACCACATCATTTTCTGATGTTGAGCTATTTTATATTATCAAGGATTTGTAGCAGCAAGAACTTTCCTTTCAGATTCATCAGTAACTATAGCTCTAGTGTCTGCAGAAGCAGATTCCGAGATGCATCTCTACCAGTTATACTTCCCAGGAAGGAAGGCTGAGGGCATTGGCCTGGAAGAAGTGTTAGTCCCAAGGCTCTTTGGTTCAGGGGCCTAGGCTATCTCAATCAAAGTCTAAGGGGAGGTTGTGGTCAAGGTGGTGGTGATGGTTTGACTTGCCTGGCACATGCTTTAGTGTGAAACGTTTTTAAACTTTAAAGTGCAATATAAATGCTATTATTGTTGTCATTGCTGTTGTTGTTCCTGTCATTATCATTATAAGACTCAAATGAGAAAATCTATATAAAGCACTTTTCAAACACTAAAAGCTCTCCAAAAGTTTTAGCCCTTATTGGTAAGTACACATGAAAGAAACTTTTCTAATTGTCATGGCTGTCTAACTATAGAACGAACTACATTGGGCAAGGTAATGAACTTCCCACCAATAGAAGTGTTTAACCAGAGATTGTGTGATCCTGTCAGGCAAATTCTGGAAGGGAGTTGACAAGGGGAGGGAGGTTAGATGAAATGACCTCTAAAACTCCTTCCAAGTCTGAATATCTGTGACATCCATCAACAAAAAAGGCAGAATCTCCTTCCCACAGGCAGCCACTCGAAGGAAGAGACACTAAGATATTGGAACGAGAGCTCTGGAACTTATTTAAAAAGGACAAAGAAAACATATTTTTGTCACATTAATTTTTTTTCTGCTAATAATTTTTAATGCTTTACATCTGACAGAACATCCTGTTGACTGGGTGCCGCTTCAGGTGAACAGATGACAACAAAGAGTTCTCCATGTTTGGGAGCTCTTGAGTTCTGATGATTTGAGTGTTTGGAACTGAAGTTGAACCCAAAGAGATTTATTTCTGGCAAAAGGTGGTTTCCTTTGTGGAGAAAGAGGACTCAAAAGGATTCTTGGACATTTCACTTGTGCTTACAAAATACTATTTGGATGATTTAAGCGTAAATGAAGATGAAACATATGGATTACGTTTCCTTTAAAATACTAGTGAAAGAAATGAACACAAAGTTCCATTGGCAAAATGTGTTTTGGGTTTAGCCGCAACCAAAAGGGTGGGGGTGGAGAGATCATTGGAAGCATGAAACAAGGCCAGACAACAAGCAGGGCCCATAGACACTTCACTCCTATTCATTCTCATGCCTCTACCCTTTTACAACCCCCCCTAAAAAGAACCCCCCAATAATTAGCAATTTAGGTAATCTATCAGATAGGGCTATTTGGCAGACACTCAACAGCAGAAGTCGGGAGCAGGTGTTTACCTTTCATCTAACTTAACCACACTACAAGCTTTCTTACAAGCAAGTTTCACAGTCTGTTTTATCCTAATTGTGGACATATATCACTGAATAAATTAACAAATGTGTCCTAGTAATTCCTGGAGGAGAAAAAAAATTACCTTGAAAAAACTCTGTTTCTTCCACCCCAGCACCTATCTAGCTAAATTTTTTCCCAAGCTTCTGAGCTATTGAGTTTTTAATCTTTTCTACTACAACTTTTAAGGGAAAAGGCTAGCTTTGTCTGTAAATCCAAGGCAAGGCAAATTAGGATTATGGCATGTGTGAAGGCTCACATTTTTTTCAAACAAAGAATTGATTTCTTTAATCTCCTCATGAAGATGCTGATCATTAATGCATAGTGACACACTGCTTTCCCAGATAAAACCATCAAACATTTCAATTCAGATTTGACAGCAGTTATATTATTCAACATTTAGATTGTAGGCATTTTGGGAAAATCTCACCATAGGTAGGGTATGAGCACTGAGCCTTGGGAAAGAAAACAGCATTCTATTGGTCACAGGCCAATGTTAACATGTGAGGGGTGTTCAGTGAAATTCTGCCTGGGGACAGAACAAAAATGACAAAGTCAATTGAGATCTCAAATTGAAAGAATGGCTCTGTCCATATGGAGCTATGACAGACCTGTACAAGGTGGCAGTAAGTAGGGGCCAAAATTAAAATAGGCTAAACTTCTTCTAGCTGCAGATAGGTTAGACAAGAGACAGATTGAAGATGGTTGGTTGCCACGAGACATGTGACAAACAGAAGGGTGTGCCCAGCGGTAACCCTCCACTTTTAATAGTCCACCAGGAATCCTTTGGCGGGCCAAAAACAGTTGTATGTTGCTCAGGCCTGCGCTATGAACAGCTTGAACATCCTGACTTGGATTTTTAACATGAGCTTCTTCCTGCCAAATCCCAACTTACTTGACCTGGCTGTAGTTCCATGCAATTAGGTAGCTAAGGAACTTCCTGTAGTTTGATTTTGACCTTTGACTCAAGAATGAATTTACTTAACCTATTTGCCACATTTTTGTAGTGGAATTCAGTGTCTTCCTCTGGTTCCTTCACTCTCTGTTTCTCTTGGCTAACTAGAGGGGGAAAAAAGATGAACAGGTCTTATATAAAGCTGTGATGATAGTTTCTTAGACTCAAAAATAATTATATCTTCTTCTTGTCCACTGTGTAGCACTTAAAAAAACAACAACAAAATAATATTTTAAAAAAATGTCTATGGTCCAACATTATAAAGTTAGTAAGGGTCCACTTTGGCCCCTAAATGTAAGGCCACTGGAAATGTAATTAGGAAACCTAGGTTTGAATCCAGTTTATTCCTTAGTACCAGTATGACCTTAGAAAAATCACTTGTCCTCCCTGGGCTTCAGTTCCTTCACCTGAAAAATGAATGGGCTAGACCAAATCATTTTTAAGATCCCTTTTAGGTCTAAATATTATGATCTTCCACTTTCTCGGCTTCAGTTTATGTGTCAAATGATTAGATTACAGGATCCCTAAAGTTTCTTTCAGCTTTTTGCATTTTTACCCCATTATTCTTTCTTTTATTACCTTCTCCTATCCCAAAGACAGGGTACACAAGGTACTTGGAAGACACCAAACTGCCCATTAATTACCATGAGTAATATGCTACAAAAAAGAAATAATCCCTGTACCAGTCCTACCTATGTTCCCAAACCTATGAGTTCTGAGCACTATAGACACACACACACACACACACACACACACACACACACACACACACCTATTTTGCTTGCTTGCAAACATAGAGAAAGCAGAGATCAGTGGGTTTAGAATCAGACTTACTTTTGCATCATGGTTTTACCTCTTCTTTACCTTATGATTTTAGACAGGTCATTTAACTTCTCTTAGTCTTGTTTTTCTCATCTGTAAAATGGGTGTAATAATGTTCATGTGATTTACAGAGCTATTGTGAAGAAGGTACATTGTGAACCCTTAAAGCTGAGAAAGTGTGAACTGTATTTTTATGATGTGTGTGTGTGTGTGAGAGAGAGAGAAAGACAGAGAGAGAGAGAGAGAGAGAGAGAGAGAGAGAGAGAGAGAGAGAGAGAGAGAGAGAGAGAGAGAGAGGAGACTGGGCAGAGGATCATGGATTTAGAGCTAGAAGGAGATCCTTGAGTCCAACTACCTCATTTAACAGATAAGGAATCTTAGGCCCAGAGTAGTTAAGCAACTTGGTCAGAGGTCATAGGTAGTAACCTTGTTCTAAGCCATGGTTCTATGACTACAGAAACAGCATATTTCTCTGTTATACCATGGTATAGAGGAAGAAGGAATGGAGTAGAAAGAAGGGTCAAGAAAGACAGAATCAGGGGCGGCCAGGTAGCACAGCTAGTAAGAGCATCAGCCCCAGAGTCAGGATGACCTGGGATCGAATCAGGGCTCAGATACTTAGCACCCACCCAGAAACACCTGGCTGTGTAACCTTGAGCAAGTTACTTAACCCCAATTGCTTAGGGGTGGCCAGGTGGCACAGTGAGTAAGAGCACTGGCCCTAGAGTCGGGATGACCTGGGACCGAATCCAGGCTCAGATACTTAGCACCACACCCAGAAATAAATGGCTGTGTAATCTTGAGCAAGTTACTTAACCTTTAAAAAAAAAAAAAAGAAAGACAGAATCATAGGTAGAAAAAAGACCAAGAGAAGAAAGAACAATGGCCACTCACTATAGGGTTTTTACCCATTCAGAAAGTGAAAGTCTTCAAAACTGAAGTGGAGGGCCATTCCACCATGCTTTACCATAGTTCAAATGTTACTTACACAACAGCATGAAAGAACAATCCATTTCCTTGTCAACGTGGATAAAAAAGGCAAGGGTGGTTGCTGTTATATGATCCTCATCAGTCACTGCCAAGGCCCTCAAGTAAATAATGATCTCTTGTTCAGTGTGATGCTACAGTCAGTAATGAGCACATAATAGTGATATATTAGCATGTTAAATAATAGCATGCATTGCTCCAATATGTGTGTTGATGTCATGTCACTGCTAACCTGCCCCTTACACTAAATTTGTCACTCTCAGCCCAATTTGTTGCTCCAGATGGAAAGTTTCATTTTGTCTCATTTCCTCCACTCACTTCCCTCTCTGGACAAAGGTGACCTTCTTTGGGTGCCTCTCACCCACTCCCTCCACCATCTTGTAATTATGCCTCAGGCAAGTGCACAGAAATGCAATGAATGAAAATGTGGACACAGATAGATGAAGGCAAAGTCTCCTCTTGAAGACCTCAGACTTTGAAGCCTGGTCATCTGGGAGACATCTGCACCCAGAGCCATATTTGCAGTTGTTATGCAGGCAGGGGAAAAAAGTGTAGGAAAGAAAAAAAATATGGAAAGATTGCTTTTGGGGGTTCCTCTGAGGGGTGGGCAGTCTTTTCTGCTAGAAGAAGCTTTTCAAAGTCATCAGGATCTAAATACAAATGATGGACCATTCAGGGGTTTGCTGATAGATGCTTAATAGCCAGCTTCCCTGAAAAAAAAATGTATGTACAAAACACTTTTCTGTTTAATCTGCATTATTATTGTTTTCTCCATCATTTTCTTAAGCCTAGATAATCAACAACAACAAATATCAAACCTTGATTTATAACACTTGCTGATTTATGAGAGGTCAAAGCTCATCCAAGGGCAGATAGGTGGTAGAGTAGAGTGCTGGGCCTGGAATCAGGAAGGCTTATATTCCCAAGTTCAAATCTGACCTCAGACACTCACTAGCTATGTAACTTTGGGCAAACCACTTAACCCTGTTTGCCTCAGTTTTCTCATCTGTAAACAGAGCCAGAAAAGGAAATGACAAAACTTCTCCAGGATCTTTTCCAAGAAGACCCCAAGTGGGGTCATGGAGAGTCTGACAAAGATTGAACTGAATTACAACAACAATGCTTACCCTGAAAATTCATGCTAATTTCAGCACACTAGTACCATGTTGAACATCTGATTCATGGCTAGAGTTAAGTCAGGTAGCTTAATAACATTGAGGTAGTGCTTTGAGGTGTGAGAAGTGCTTTATAGATCTCATTTCACTTGATGTTCAAAATAACCCTGTTAGGAAGGTACTATTACTATTCTCATTTTTCTGATGAGGAAACTGAGTCTTAGTGTTTAAATGATTTGCCCAAGGTCACACAGCTAGTAAGTATCTGCTGCAGGATTCAAATTCAGATCCTCCTGAAACCTAGCACTCCATCTGTTGTGCCACCTCACTGTCTTTATGGTTGTTCAGTATTTCATGACAAAGTTTAAAAACCATTAGGATTAAAATTTGCATCTGGAGGATAACGTCAAGCACTCAACTTTGAAGGTTCAATCAGGTTGGTTCTATTCTGCCTAAAGCAGGGGATATTCTAGATTTTCACTTTGCTTTCTTTCATTAACTCATTTCATGATAAAATTATGATTTATTTCTATTAGGTCATTTCATCTGTGTTTGTTTTTGTTATTCTCGAGTTGTTTCAGTCATGTTTGGATGTTCATGACCCCATTTGGGGTTTTCTTGGCAAAAAATGTTAGAGTCGGGGCGGCCAGGTAGCACAGCGAGTAAGAGCACCAGCTCCAGTGTTGAGAAGACCTGGAGATCGAATCCCAGGCTCAGACACTTAGCACCCACCCAGAAACACCTGGCCGTGTAACCGTGAGCAAGTTACTTAACCCCAATTGCTTAGGGGTGGCCAGGTGGCTCAGCAAGTAAGAGCACCGGCTCCAGTGTCGGGATGACCTGGATCAAATCCGGGCTCAGATACTCAGCACCACACCCAGAAATAACTGGCCGTGTAACCTTGAGCAAGTTACTTAACCCCGATTGCTTAAAAAAAAATGTTAGAGTGATTTGCCATTTCCTCCTCAGACTCATTTTTTTTTACAAATGAGGAAACTGAGGCAAATGGGATTAAGTGACTTGTCCAGGGTCACATGCTAGTAAGTGTCTGATACTGTATTTAAACTCAGGTCTTGTTGACTTGCGGCCTAGTGCTCTATCTCCTGTCACACTTAGTTACCCCTTTCATCCTTGCAACTACCCTCTAAAGGAAATAAGGAAAATTATGGTGGATTTAATGTCAGAAAACCTGAATTCAAATTCTAGCTTTTCCATTTACTAAGCTATGTGGCCTTAGTCAAGTCATTTAACCTTTCTAGACCTTAGTTCCCTCCTCTGTAAAATGAACAGTAGACCAGATAATCTCTAAGGTTCTGGCCAGCTTTGAATCTATGATCTTATAGATGAGGAAACTGAGGCACAGGGAGGTTGGATGCTTTGCCCAAGACTCCCCAGCTATAGCAGAGATTATAATTGAGGTCTCCACTTCTGGTCTAGAGAACTTTCCATAGTCACAGTTTTTTTTTTTGTTTTTTGTTTTTTGCTGAAGGTATGTGCAAGGCAGTGTAAATCTGACAGTTGTTTTGTATAGACCTTCTTCCAAACTCTGTGCCAGCCCACCCTCTCTCCATGCAATACAACTTGCATTAAACAGATAGTAAAATAAATTAAAGCAACTCCCTCTTTCTGATGGTTTTTGGTTATACAGGCACAAAGCTTTCAATGAGGCAGCTGGAAGGCATTACCCAATGCAATCTCATTCTCTGGCTATTTTTAAGACAAGGAGAGACAACCATATGTACAAAGTGGTTTAGGTACACTCCAGCCTGGAGGCAGGGAGTAGGAACTCAAAATGACCTAATGAGGTAACTTTTTGCTCTTTGAGACTTACACTTACTACAATCACACAAATGTGTGTAAAGTCTTGAAATATCTAGTGACACATCATGGAAGGGACATAATTTCAACCTTAATTATAGAATAGCATCCCTTCTGTCTTTCAGTTTGCATGATTGATGCAATTCTAAAATAAGGCAATACCTGATTAGGTCACATTCAACTTTGGGGCAATATCAGTAACAGGTTGTCCTTTCAACAATGGCTTTGCAACTGAATAGATTAGATTAAGGGGAAAGTAGACTGTGGAATGTAAATTGGCAATTACAAATTTTGTACCTTCTATCTATCACAGTGACCGGTGATTTTTGGTTTAGTATTTTTTCCCCCAGACTGTCAGAACAGAATCAGCTGTTGACTGTGGCCTTTATACTTTATTCCCACTTTGAAAGTCATCTATATGTGAATTTAGGATTTCATTGATGAGGTTATTAGCATGGAAGAGACAGACTTTAACAAATGATATTAGCAATAGAACCCATTTTTTAAAAATTTTTTTCACAATTAATTGAAAGATGTAAAAAATATAGGGCCCTATTATGCTTATTATTTGTTGGTTAACAAAAAAAGTGAGTGATCATTTGGTTCAGTAGAATAAAATACCACTTTACCACTCCATTTACAACAAAGTGTGTCCACCCATATATCAAAATCATGCAAGATTCCTTGAAAGATATACCAACAGAAATAATCCCATTAAATCCTCTGATAATAAACATCAGGTCCTGAGGCATAAAAGGGGGGATATATGCTCACCAAAGACATGTGATGGAGAAGACTGAGTGCAGAGTCAAGATTGAAGAGGGATTCCCTGTGGATGGTGAAATCATTCAGAGGCCTTGTATGTGTTGGCTAGCAAGCATCACAATACTGCAGTAGCTCCTAGAAAAAAAAATTACATAATCACTCAAGGTAATTTGTCCTGTCCATCCACATAGGAAAGACCAAGTGGATGAAGAACATCTTTGGTCCAAATTTCAACATTTTGATAGACAAATTATAGTTTGTCTAACAGCATGTTAAAGAGATGATCCCCGATGGACAAGTTGGGCCCAGAATGGAACAATAGAAGGAGAACAGATTAAATTACTTTAAGGAAATTGCTAAACTTCTTTATTAACTGTTCAGCTCCCCATTCCTAAACCTACCTATAGAAGTAAATGCCTAACTTTTTATTTTAAATTTTTTTGCCTTTTTTTTGGGGGGGGGGGAGGGCCATTGGTAGTAAGTGACTTGCTCAAGGTCACATGGCTAGTAAGTGTTAAGTGTCTGAGGCCAATGACTCCAGGGCCGGTGCTCTATTCACTGCACCACCTAGCTGTCCCCATCTTTTTAATACTAACATTCTTCTAGTGTTGCTATATACCAAAAACAAAAACCCAAAGAAAGAAGCAAACAAACAAAAAAACAACACATGGAATTAAAAATGTAAGTAAAACTTAGTGACAGAATCTGTGGAGGAGTATTCACAGTGCCTAGTGTAGTTTCTGGCACATAGTAGGTACATATTGAATATTGATTGATTGACTAATTGAGAGGTACATGTGTGGTGTAATCAGAGTGTTAACATATAGCCCATAAAGAATTCAAAAGAAGGACAGAAATAAAAAAAAACATTATTGAGAAATTTTATGACAGAAAAAGAAGAAACTTGGTTATGTGGCATGAATGATAGACAATAGCCAGATAATCAGAGTATTCCACTGATATCTTTACTATGTCAGAAGAGAACAAGGAAGGCTCCCACTATGCTGTCTGTACTTCCCCATAGCAAACTTCAGAGATGAAATGAATGAGTTACAGAGGGTGGTCAGGTATTGATGGGTTCTGATCAACATCATTATGGGGAACTCCAAAATCAATGAACTCAAACATTCCTTTGAGCATTACTGTTACACTAGAGTTTACCTGAAGTGAGCACCAGGTATTGAATACCTTAGAAAATATCCAAGAATGGGCTATGCTCATTCTGCTCGAAATATCCACTATCCTAGAAAACTTAGGAAGGACAATATAACCAGTTTTCAAGTATTTGAAGGGTAGTCACATGGGATTATATTTGTTCTGCATGGCCCCAAAAGTCCAGACTTAAAAGAGTGAAGGGTTTAAGTTACAGAGAAATAGATTCACAAGCCTGATAAAGGGAAAAAAACTTCCTAAATAGGAGAGCTATTCAAAAGTGTAATGAGAAATAGTAGGTTCTCCTTCACTAGAGGTTACTAAGTGAAAACTAGATGACCACTAATCAGGTGTGGGGGAGAGGTCATTCTTTTTAAGACACGTGTTGAACTAGATGACCTCTACAAGGTCTCTTCCAGTTCCATACATTCTTTACTTCTGCAAAAGATCAATTGATGCAAGTTTGCATTAGGAAAGTGCACAGTGCAAGGCTCAAATGGAAACCTCAGCAAGCTCTCGTACCTTTAACCCTGGCATATGGGGAATATATGTCTTAAAGCTGACTCGCCTGTCTGTCTCAATGCCAGGAAACCTGAATGTGCATCCCAGAATGTGTTTGGATGCATTGCAAACAAATGTCAAAGCAGACATTATACCCCCTGTTAATGTACATTTGCAGGTCAAGGATGTGATGTTGGAAAAGATTAATCCCTTGCTGAGTAATATCCATCAGAATGCTTTTAAATGTTGGCTTATAAGCAGCTAATAAGTTATATACCATAAACACAGCTGTTGGAGGAAAAACTGCATTTCACAGGTCTTACAATTAAAATCTCTAATCTCCAAGAGCAGCAAAATAAAAGAAGAGGGAGGAGGGGTTGGATACTGATGAAGATGGAGATTCTCTGCTGGGAAAGGCTATCTGTCTTTATGATGGGCCACTTCTGGGATGCCTGGGTGACTGAAAGAGTAGTCTCTGGCTGGATAAAGGGACTAAGAAAAACCCTTTCCACTTTTAGATGTGCTATCCGTGGTAGAGGAAAGCAAGGTGGGGAGGGGAAAGAGAATAGAAGTTTCTTTTTTTCCCAACCCCTTATCATTCACTTGAGCCAGTAGGGGGTTTCCTATTTCTGTCGCCACTCTTATCAGCATAAATGTACACACATATCAGCACTGGAGGTGGTAGTGGTAGAGGGCGGGGGAGAACACTCGAGAGAGGAATGCATGCTACCTTCACATCTGACAAATTCCCCATCCTCTCTGATAAGCATGAGGAACTCCTAAGAAATAGTTGAATTATGAAACTGAAGCATCTTTATGATCTTCTTTGCCTGATCTAGCTTCAGAGTGTGAGTTCAGAAGGCAGTATTTTTATGGGGTTCTGTGTTATTATTTACATTTGTTTCCATTTGGACCCAATTCCCGAATGTTCTTAAACCACAGCCATAAGCATCACAAGAATGATATTCCTCTATTGACATAATGATCTGGACCTGTATCACATTGAAACTAAGTTCCTTTCCTCCCCATTTTCCCTTGAGACACTCCTCAACTTCTTTACATCATGACTAATGTGAAAATATGTTTAATATGAATGTATAAGTAGAACCTATCTCAGATTTCATGCCATCTTGGGGAGGGGGGAGGAGAGGGTGGGGGTGAAAATTCAAAACTCAAAATCTTATGGAAATGAATGTTGAAAACTAAAAATAAATAAATCATATATATTCATCTACATCCACATTCTACATATGCATATGCATATACATACATACATACACACATATGTGTGTGTGTGTGTGTGTGTGTGTGTGTGTGTGTGTGTGTATATATTGAGAGAGAGAGACATTCTTCAAGGGCATGTGTGCATAATCATTTAACTCCAGAATCAACTGGGCCTCCTTTGCCATTTTGTAGATTCCAAGTCTCCACCAATTTTACTGCAGTTCAGGATGCTTGATTTTCCAAGACTGTTCCCTTCAAGGTTCTGTGGATACTGGAAACTTTTTTTTTTTTTTGTTAAACACATATCTAGCAAAGGAAACCCATTTCCCCTATATTAGAACATGTTTTAGGAGAATTGGAATTCAAAAGACAGAAAGCCTCTTCAGATTTCTCTTTAAATGCTTTAACCTGGGAAATGACATATATTGGAATTACAAAATTTTAGAAATTGAAGAAAACTTAAAGATTATCTTGTTCAGAGGATTTTGACCAGGGTCCATGTATTCTCAAGGGATCATGTATAGATTTTGGGGAAACATGAACATAGACACAAAAAAAATATATCTCTGTTTTTGCTAACCTCTAATTGAAAGTGAACATTTCCTTCAATTATTGAAAAACATTTTTCTGAGAACAGATCTAAAGATTTCACCAGACAGACAAAGGAATGCATGATACAGCCCAGGTTAAGAACCCCTATCCTTGTCCTTATTTTATAGCTAAGGAAATGAAGGCCAAGAATCAGTGGCTTTTAGTGTATAAAGGTAAAAGTTCATCACAAATAGATTACCACATTTGAATTCTAACCTGAGAAAAGGGTAGGAGATATCTACTTTTTGAACTTATTTTTAACTTTCTTTTTCAAAAATAAATTTTATGTTTATTTTTATTTTGCATCATTTATTTCCACAAGATTTTGAGTTACAAATTTTCTCCCTGTCTTTCCCCTAACCACCACCCCAAAGCAGCAATCCCACTGTATACCCTCCCCAATCTGCTCTCTCCTATATCCTCCCCCATCCCACCTCCGACTTTCCAATTTTTAACTTTTTTGGTTGTAATGATCGTTATGATGGTTATTATTCTAACCGTTAATATGTATTAAATAATATAATTATATTAATGCATTAATTAATATAGTTAATATTGACAAGAGATGGCAAAATGCACCTCCTCTCCTTTAAAAATGTGGGCACTGTGGGTGTGGAACATTGCATATACTATTAGCCTTGATTGACACATTGGTAAATTTTACTGTGTTTCTTTACACCCCTAACTTTTAAAATTTTTTTGTCACAAGGGATGTCTCACTAGGTTTTGGGAAAGAGGACAAAGGGGCATATGCAGTAATTAAAATGATGAAAAAACAAAAGATATTAACAAAAATTTTAAAAATTATGAGAGGACAATAAGACATTCTTTTTTTTTCAAATGCTTTATTAACTTCTGATTTACATCATTCATTTCCACCAGATTTTGAGTTACAAATTTTCTCCCCATTTTTCCCCTACCCACAGCCCCAAAATCCAGTTCCACAGGATATCCCCTCCTCCAATCTGCTCTCTCCCATATTTTCTCCCATATCCCTTTCGACTTTTCCAGTGGATCCCAGTGCCTGTATATCTTATTTCCCAATTACATGTAAAATAGTATTAATAATAAAAATTATATATATATTTGAATATTTGATTTTAAAACTTTGAATTCCAGATTCATTCCCTTCCTTCCTTGTCACCCACCCTTACTGGGAAGATAAGCAGTTCAGTATAGGTTGTACATGTGTGGCTAATGCAAAACAATAACATAGTAGATATATTGTAAAAGACTGATGATATTTCCCTCCATCCTATCCCACCTCCCACTTGTTCTATTCTCTACTTTGATCCCGTCCCTTTTCAAAAGTTGGTGCTTCCCACTTCCCTCCTCCCCCAGCTTGCCCTCCCTTCCATCATTCCCCCCTCTCATCCCCTTTCCCCCCTACTCTCCTGGAGGGTGAGATACCCTATTTAATGTGTATTTCATTCCCTCCTTCCTTCCTTCCTTCCTTCCTTCCTTCCTTCCTTCCTTCCTTCCTTCCTTCCTTCCTTCCTTCCTTCCTTCCTCAGGGTTAAGTGACTTGCCCAGGGTCACACAGCTAGTTAGTATCTGAGGCTGGATTTGAACTTAGGTCCTACTGATTCCAGGGTCATTTGCTGTATTGTGAAAACTAGTTGCCCCTGTAATTTCAAAATAAACATGATCTTCAATCAACAAAGAAAAAGTAAATGACTTCATTTAAAATTCTAATTGTTAGCGGGGTTTTTTTTAAGTTAAGCTAAAGGTTCTGCAAATTCTACCCATTGCTCCTAGTTATGCAGAATACGTCTAATAACTCTTGCACATGATAGGTCTTCAACTGATGCTCATATGGAATTATCTTGAGGCCTTTCTTCATTCAAGTTGTCTCCCTCTGAATGCTTTTCAGCTTATCAGTGACCTTCTTACACTATTCTTCATATATGTTCTGACCAGAGAATAGTAGGACTATCATTTCCCTAGTCCAAGGCACCATACCTCTCTTAATATAGTCTATGATGTCATGAACTTTTTATTATTTTGAGATCTTGGATTGAGGTATAGAAAAGGCACCACTTAAATATCACAAGTCAGACAATTATATTCGTCACAGACATACAAGTATGCTACTTCTCAGCCCAAGTTCCATGGGTATGTATTGGCATTGGTGGCTTGAATACACTGTGGGATATGTATGGTGACCAAGAGCCAAAATCTGTGTCTCTCTCTACTTACATCTCCTTGTTGTTGCTGGGCAAATTGACAGGGACTTAGTTGGAGAGGGACCTGAAAGGCTGTCAATAAGCCCAAATTGTAACACTCCCCACTCACCTTATAGGTCATAAGGGCATTATTATTAGGAAAGTTTGCTAATCTTGCACACATGGACTTAATTAATTTTCTTAAGCTTATTATGATCAGGAGAGTCTTGCACTGTTGTTGTACATCCTTCATTTACAAAGAGGACCAGTAACATTGAATGTTGATGTTTTGACTTGCACATGAATTGGATTTGTCAGGTGTAAACTCTTCAGCCTCATTCTCTTTTCCAGAGTCATCACAGTCTAGTGGCAATACAAAAGTCAGGATAACTGGCAATGACCCAGGATGCCGTGGATAACCTTGACGTCGTTGATGTCTGAACAAGTTCTAAATACTCCACAGTACCTGCTTAAGTCACCTTCATGACCATTGGAACAAATTGTCTTCATCGGTCTATTCTTCAGGGGGAAATTTCTAAATACTTGGGGTAAACGTCCCCTTAGCTTACTGACAGGTTTGGCCTTTTGGTTACCTTCAACCTGGTTTCTCCTCTCATGAGATGATTTTACTGGAGAGTGGCCACTGAATATGTTATAGCTTCTTGGAGCCACTGGTGAAAGATGGGTGAAGGTAAACACCAAAGGTGGGTAGGCAGACCTGAAAAAGGCTTCATAAGTCCTCACACTAGAGGTGATAGTCCTTCCTGGACAACCCGTATATCCCAGTCTTGCATTACTTGCCTAAATAATCTGATTAAACAAGTGTTGGGTACATGGGAACTTCCCTATATATAGCTGGTTCAATCACTGGTCAAATATGGAGTCACTGCTGTTAGCAAGGACCTAATAATAGGTCAATTTCCATATTTACACTTGACTCATATTGAGATTGCAGCCTAAACATAGACATTTTTTAGAATAATTCCTATCCAGTCATAACTTTCCAATCTTATCCTTGTTTTTTTTTTCTTTTTGGAGAGGAGAATACAGGGCAATTGGGGTTAAGTGACTTGCCCAAGGTCACAAGGCTAGTAAGTGTTAAGTGTCTGATGCCAGATTTGAAGTCAGGTCCCCCTGACTCGAGGGCTGGTGCTGTATTCACTGCTCCACCTAGCTGTCTTATCTCCCCACCCCTGCTCCCCAATCTTATTCTTATAAAGTTGATTTTGTTTTTTAGCACAAGTACATGAATTATGTTCTTTTCTACTAAATTCCATCTAATTAGATTTGGCCCTATGTTACTAGACTCTTTAGGTTTCTTTGAATTCTGACCCTGAATGTTAGCTATTCCTTCCAGTCGTGTGTGTGTGTGTATGTGTGTTACTATGAGCTTTAATTTCCTCATCTGTGAGGTGAGGGGATTGGACTCCTAAGGTCCCTTCCAATTCTAAAGTTCTGAAATCCATAGATATAATTGCTTATGTGGAAACATTCCCAATGGCAAAGAGCTAAGCTCATATAGAGTATACAACTAGACAGCTTGGGCTAGAACCAAGGATTCTAGAGCCATTTGGAACTATTCAAAACCAAATGAAATGTCAAGACAATGTGAAAGAAGGTTATCAACAATCTAGAAAGTTAGGTTATCTTTGACTTATGATATCCCAGATAAACAGTATAATGTACCCACTGGAAGATAATTCTGAGAGATAGCTTTCAGAATTTTGATACCTGTGAGAGGCGAAAGCCAAGCTAAATGAAAACCAAAACCAAACCAAAACAATAAAAAACCCCCAATTTCTGCTTGGGCAGAGATGCATTTATTTTGCTTGTCTCAAATTAGAGATCAAAGATTTAATAAGCTTAATGTCTATATCCATGAGACAGAACTATTTCATATATCCTTAAAATGGAAATTTACTGTATTAGTCACTGTATTTTAGGGTGTTACTCTCAAACTTCACATCGCTCTTGTATGAACAAACACAGACACAATCCAACATTTTGTTGGTCATGGTACTATATATGCCCAGGACAAGTGAACACAGTGATCCTACTTTAATTGACTTAATCTTTGGAATTAGTTCACTAGAGTTTATAAAAGATACAAAACATACTCCCAAGAATAATCTGTTGATATTTTCAAAGGTGACAGACAGTCGGCTTTCTCCTCCTAAATCAGTTCATTTTATCTAATATTTTTGGCAACCAGACTATGATATTTATGGGGCCCAGAAACATTCTTGGCTGAGTAAAAGAATCTAGTAAAAGAAAAAAAAGTAATGTGGTTACTGAATAGTACAAAATCTCTTTCTAGGCCAACACTTAAGTGAGTTGGCCCAAGGCAAATCACTCTGTGGAACTTTGTTTTACATCTAAGTTGTTTCCTCCATTAAAGGTCTATTTCAGTTTCATTTTCTAACAGGTAGATTACTCTGGAATTTCAAAAGCTATGTTAAAAGAGTAAATGAGAAGGTGAATATGGATCTCCTTGTGAACTAGAATGCCCTATCAATTAATCAGTTCATATTAATAAGCACCTACTTTGTGCCAGGCATTATGTTAGGCACTGGGGATATAAGTACTAATAATGAAACAACCCCTGCTTACAATGAGCTTAAATCCTAATGGGAGAAACATATATAAGAATATATACAACATAAATATAAATTTAAATATATGCAAAGTAGTTAAATAGGACATATTTTGGGAGGGAGGGCACTTAAGCACAGGAAAGATTTCATGCCAAAGACAGTGTCTGAGATGTGTCTTAAAGAAGAGAAAGACTCAATTGCAGGCGCGGGGCTCTACCATTGCAAAGGCAAAGAGATCAGAGATGGTGTGTTGTTTGTGAAAAACAGAAAAGACCAGTTTGGCTATTGAATCACGGAATGTGAGTGAGGGGCTAATATTTAATGAAGATGGAAGGTAGATTGGGGTCACGTTGAATAGGGCTTTGAAAGCTAAACAGGGGAGTTTATATTTTACCCATGAGGCAATGGGAAGCCACTGGAATTGGTTTAGTATGGGAGTTAGAATTGCACTCCAAGAGAATTGCTTTGGCAGCAGTGTGCAGGCCAGACTGGAGTGGAAAGAGAATTGAGTCAAGGAGACCAATTAGGGGGTTTTTGCAATATGCTAGGCAAGAGGCAATTAGGGCCTTAACTCAGGTCGTTGCTTTGAGAGGGGGAATAAGAGGTCAGGTACAAGAGATATTATGAGAGTAGAAATGGCAAGAATTGGCAAATGATTGGTCACCATGATTGGTGAGGGAGAGGAAGTGATCCAGAATAATATCAGGATTGAAAATTTGGGAGACTAGAAAGATGATAATTCCTTTGACAGAAATATAGACATTAGGAAGGTGGGAGGGCTATTGGGAGAAGATAATGAGTTCCAGTTTAGACATGTTGAA
This sequence comes from Petaurus breviceps papuanus, assembly GCF_028583685.1. NCBI lineage: Eukaryota > Metazoa > Chordata > Mammalia > Diprotodontia > Petauridae > Petaurus > Petaurus breviceps. Next base: position 1,962,631 of record NW_027186296.1, on the reverse strand, counting down.
TTTAAGATGTCTCTGGGACATCCAGTTTGAAATATCCAATAGGAACAAATTGTATTTATAAAACTTGGGAGAAAGACCTGGACTGGATACCTGGATTTTGGCATCATCTGCATAGACATTATAGTCAAAACCATGGAACATGATTAGCTTACCAAGAGAGAGAATAAAGAGGGAGAAGAGAAGAGGGTCTATGACAGAAACTTAGGAATCACTCATAATTTGAAGGCATGAAATAGATGATGACCCAGTAAAGGAGAATTGAGAAGAAGAGAACAGATAAGTAGATGATAAACCAGGAAGGAGTAGTAAAAAATAAATTGCAAATATTATCTTATTTGGGTTTTGCAACTGTCCCTATTTGGGAGATATGGGCTATTATTATCTCCATTTTACAAATGAAGAAACTGAGGCAGACAGAGGTTAAGTGATTTCCCCAAAGTCATATAGCTAGCAAATATCTAAGACTGGATTTGAATTCAGGGCTTCTTGATTCCAGGCCTAATACCTTATCCATTATGCCACCACCTGCCCTACAGGGTCAAGAAAACCGAAGGAAAGTCAAGAGCTCATACTTGTAATCCCAGATACCCAAGAGGCTGAGACTGGTAGATCTAATGAGCTCTGGAGTTGTGAGCAACAGTAGGCTACACTGATGGATTGTAGGTGTGTATAAAGTATATAATAAGACCATGGGAGGGAGGGGGTGAAAATCAAATAATCTAAGGAGGGGCAAATCTGCCAATGTTGAAAACAGAAGAGTGTATCCAAAAATAGAAGGTGGCAAACATCTTCAAATGCAGCAGAGATGTCAAGATGTGTTAGTACTTACCTTCTATGATATGTCAACTATATCTGGAGCTTGCAATGAGAGCTCATGCAAGAACTTTGGGTAGAGCTCTAGCTGATATGAGTTCCAACTTATGTGGATACAAAAATAAATAAATAAATAAAAATTCCAAGAGGGGTTACTCTGCATGATCTTGTAAACATCCCCACTATCGGTACTATGTGGTAGTATCTGTTTGAGTTAATACATTAGCCCTAAAAGTGATAACTCAGATTAACAAAATGGAAGGCCTGGCCATCACTGTCTGATACCACTCTGCTCTTATGAGTATGGCATCAGAAACCATGAAACAGCTTCTGGGTGAGTTGGGGACAGCAATAAAGGCTTCAATTTTGAGAGAGCTGAGGGCAGCAAGGAGCTGAGAAAAGCTGGGAAATGCTGTACAAACTCACACATAGTTTCCTTTCACTCTGCTTTTAATTAGCCATCCAGCTGCTGGTTGGGAAAGTTTCCCTTGCCTACAGGAGGTTGGAGCAGCCTTCACATCCACCCTAAGCAGAGGGGGAAAAGAATTTTCATGACAATAACTCTAATGACAATGGAGAGGTTGAGAAACTTTGAAAAAGACTGACTTTCCCAGAGTTTTCTTTTCTTAACAAGATTAACTGGATCACAATAGCTTCATAAACATCTGAGTTTGGGAAGAAAAGGAGCACAAGAAATAGTCCAAAGCAAATAACTACCAAGAAATGCAGCCAAATGAATATAACTTTTAGAGCAAGTGTTTCTCCAATTAGAAATAAAGCTGAAGAGTCTCACTTATCCCATTCTCCTCTTTCCAGGTTACTTTCTTTGTCATTGTTTCCCAGACTACCATTTGTTTTTTATTTCTCTCTTAAGAAAGAAGAGAGCTATTAGGTTGCCCTGTTTAGGAAGGGAGGAGCAAAAAGGAATATCATGGCCTAGGGTTGAAATCTTGTCATTTCAAATGCTTAGAAGAATCTTTATTTCAAATATGTTCCTGACACACAAGCCTGGGCACTTTGGCAAACAGAGTCAGCTCATAATTTTTAAAATGAAGAGGAAGAGGAGAAGGAAGAAGGAGGAGGAGTACCAAGAGGAATATGAAGAGCAAGGGGAAGGAGAGAAAGGGAAAGGGAGAAGGAAGAGGGGGAGAAAGACAAAGGTAAATTTCTAAAGGTACAGCACGGTGAAGTGGATAGGGCACTAGACTTTCACAAAAGTGTAATAGAAAGAATATTAAATGTGGGTTTAGGTTCAAATTCCACTTCGGTTTTTGCCTGTTTCCTTATTTACAAGATGAGAAGTCTGGACTTGATGTTTTTTAAAGTTCCTTTTAGTGTTAATGCTATCATTCTATGAAAACACCCACTAACATATAGCATTTGATAGCATTGGAAGGTTTGCTAAGTACTTAATATACATTATTTCACTTGATCGTCATAACAGCCCCCCTGAGGTAGGTGTGTATTATTGTTCTCATTTTGTAGAAGAAGCAGAGGCTCACTGCAGTTAGGTGACACGGCAACATAGTTAAATATTAGAAACAGAATGTGAACCCATATCTATCTGACCCCAAGTCCAATATCCCCACCACTGCAGCTCTGTAAAAACGACCTGACTCCTACTTTCATATCAACTCCATTGGCAAAGGCTAGCCAATTTCAATTAGCCCTAAGATTAGTTTTCACTGTTATTATCTCACATGTTCTATGATGCTATGTGATAGCAACAGTTTTCCCATTCAAGAATTTGCACAGTACAGATTTAAATGAAGGAATTATGCTTATGAGCCACTGATGTCTTTCTTCATACTAAATCTGCCTCCCTCTCCCCATGCACCTGTTAACTATCCTATTTTTTGCCACTACAAGTTGGTGAAAAGATCCACATGTCATGTCCCAAGCTAGTTTTCTTATATCAGATGACATACTCTTAGGACATTTAGGCCACCAGATATTGTTAATGAGATCAAGTATACTCCCCTTCTATTTAGAATATGAAGCCCAAAGGTCAGTGGTATTGTCATTAAGTGATGATGCCAATCACTCCTTTTCTTGCATTAAAGACCATGACACCTGTTCTATAAGCCTTAGCTTCCATATTGGTCTAGTATATTTTAGTGATTACAAAATATTTTCCACATGGTTATCTCTACATAGCACTATGGTGTCTAGTATCATACTTTATCCTTAGTAGACACTCAGTAAACACATGGATTCAATTGCCAGTGCCCTAACTCAAAAGAATAACTCTAGTCATAGGTATTTTAGCCAAGTCAATGATGGAGAAATTGGAAGTTGGCAGACCTTTGGGTTGCTCAAGTTATAATCCAAGCATCCAGAGACTTCCCTACTACTGATATTTTATCACTCAATGCCTTAAAAATAAAAGAGATTTGCAGTTACTGGACTTTTTTTTTTTTAAAGAGACACAACGTGAGAGTAGGTCGGTAGGTCAATTTGCCAGTTTTTTCTGGGGAAAATCCTTTTAGTGAAGGAATTTGCTAAGATGTCCTAAGGCTTAATGCTTTACAAAGGTCATTCAGCTCTCCCAAACTCTCTTCATAGACACATTGCTAGTATTTCAACAGGATTGTCAGTTACAGGCTTTTTATTTCTTGGATTTTTGCAAAGTCTCATTTGAGGCTGTGTCATAGCATAGTCAACTACAGGTTTCCTTAATTCCCTGGAGTGACTCATAGCATTCTGTTGCTGGGTGTACAATGGAGTTCACCTTTCATGACCTGACCTATTTCTACCAATATGTCATCTATTCTTGTCTTCCTATGATTCTGTTCTTTTCTGCTCTGTGTTATTTCCATTTATTGAGCTATCCCATAGAACAACTTGTGGGGTATCCTCGCTCTTACCAGGAGATAAAGTAAAAGGTATAGGAGGGCCTGTCAGCCCTGAAAAGTTTCTTCCTTTCATGCTTGCTTCATGAGAATTTTTCTAGTCTGTTTCATAAAACTAACCTGGACTTATCCCAGTTATAATAAAGGGAAGGATTACTCAGAAGGAGAAACAGCTGAGAAGATTTATTTCGATGGCATCTAATGCTTTGATAAAGGGAGGAATATCTTGGTTCTTTTGAATTTTTGAAGGTTTTTATTTTTTTAATTCATTGAACATTCACTTTGAGTGAGGCAAAATTCAATGCAATAAACATTTACTAAGTACTTGCTATGTGCGAAGGAGTCAGCCAATCAGTTGTAGTGGATAGAGAACCCACCTGGTAAGACAGGAAGGTTCAAGTCCCATGTGTTATACTCACTGCCTGTGTCCCAAGAATTAAGTCACGTAATATTTCAGTATATCAACCAACTAAGACTTAAGTTATAGCATTGTTTTAAATATGCATTTGTAGAGGGAGTTTTCTCATTAGGAGTTCTCTATACCAATGACATTACATGTCCTATACAAAACAAAACAAACAAACAAAAAAACAACTAAACAACACAAAAAGAAAACACTAAAACTAAAAACACAAACTAAGCAAAGCATTATACTCAGTTTTGGGGGAATATAAAGAAGTCCATAGGTGGAAATCAATAAAACACCATACAATTTAAATTCAATAAGTCTTTTAAGTTACTTTTTGTTAAGGGCTCTCTGTGTGTGGGGTGGGGGTACAACAGGAGTCTGAATCATAGTCCTTGACTATAAAGAATTTACAACTTCATTAAAGAGACAAAATGCACAAACACACATACGGGAAATAATTTTCCAGGCATATGCATATGTGCCTAAATGTATGATAGTCAATAATTACTACAGGAGGTCAGAAAAGAGAGGGCAATATAGGATGAAGTTGTCAGGAAAAGCTACATGGTGGGACTTGAATAGGATGTGGTTAGGTGGGGAGCAATGGAAAGTCTCCAGACTTTAGGAGTCTCTTATAGTCTCCTCTCAAGGTACCTGCCTCATTAATTTTAATAGGTGATAATGTGTCAAGGGAAAAAAGAATCATCCATTCTCTTGTTGAACTCAGTAGGATTTGAGCCATCTGGCAAACCTTTCTTAATGGAATCCCCATTAATCGTCTCAACTGATTTTTATAGTGGCCTAAAAATTACTTTAAAATATCTTCCAGAGAAATCTCCTCTACTTTAAGCTGATGGTTGGTTAAATATGCCATGGATTCTAAATCAAAGGGTTGATGATTCAAGTAGAGAGACTGGTTTTATTTAAGATACAACATTTTCTTCCATTTTTATACTTGTGCCATAAACAAAAAGAACAAAAAAATTATCAAGTATTAGTTCATGGGGCAGTTTTGAGAGCAGGTTCTCAGCAGTTACAAGAAAGTATTGAGGGGTAGCTAGGTGGTGCAGTGAATAGAGTGATGATCCTGAAGTCAGAAAGCCTCATCTCTTTGAGTTCAAATCCAGCCCCAGATACTAAGAAACTGTATGGCCTGGGTGAGTCACTTAAACCTTTTTTGCCTTATCTCCTCATTTGGAGGATAAAGAAGGAAATGAAAACCACTCTAGTATCTTTGCCAAGAAAATCTTAGGGGCGGCTAAGTGGCACAGTGAATAGAGCACCAGCCCTGGAGTCAGGAGGACCTGAGTTCAAATCTGCACTCAGACACTTGACACAATTACTAGCCATGTGACCTTGGGCAAGTCACTTAACCCCAACTACCCTCCAAAAAAAAAAGCAAAAAAAATCCTAAATGGGGTAATGAAGAGTCAGACATGACTAAAACAATTTTCCACCTCCAAGAAATGGTGCATTTGAAAAATACTCTGATACATGGGAAGATATGAACTAATTCAAAGTGAAGTAAGCAGAAGCAGAGGAACAGTATACATGACTATAGTATATAACTAGAAAGGAAAAAAAGCCTTGAAATCAAATATTAAGTATAAATATTAAATATTAAGTATAAATATTAAGTATATCAAGAAACTTGGTTTTGGAAAAGAATTAAGAAAAAGAATCTTTCTTCCTTGCAGAGATGAGGCACTGGTGGTATGGTGTATTGTATATATGATGATGGTATCATCAAATATTGTTGATGTATTGGTTAGTTTTGCTAAACTGCTCTAAAAATCTTATTAGAAGCAATATCTGTCTGAGGGGAATGAAGAAAGGGGGAAGAGGAAAAAGAAGAGGCAGGTTATATTCAGAAATAAAGGTGATGATTGATAAATGTTCAAAGGATATGACCAAATAGCTTTCAGATGTAGAAATTAAAGCTATCCATAGTCATATGAAAAAATGCTCTAAATCACTATTGATTAGGAAAATGCAAATGAAAACAACTTTAAGGTGCCACATCATGACTATCAGATTAGCTAACATGACAAAATAGGAAAATGATAAATCTTGGAGAAGATGTGGGAAAATTGGAACACTAATGCATTTTGGGTGGAGTTGTGAAATGATCCAACCATTCTGGAGAGCAATTTGGAACTATGCCCAAAGGTCTATAAAACTATGCATACCCTTTGACCCAGCAATACCACTTCTAGGGCCGTATCCTAAATAAATCACAAAAATGGGAAAAGAGCCCCCATATACAAAAATATTTATAACATCTCTTCTTGTTTTGGTCAAAAATTGAAAACGAGGGAATGTCCATCAATTGGGGAGTGACTGAACAAGTTATGGTATATGAATGCAATGGAATACTATTGTTTCATAAGAAATGATAAGTAGGTGGACTTCAGAAAAACCTGGAAAGACTTGCATGAACTAATGATGAGTGAAGTGAGCACAACCAGGAGAACATTGTACCCAGTAATAGCAACACTGTGCAATGACTAACTTTGATAGACTTAGCTCTTCTCAGCAATGCAAGGAACTAAGACAACTCCAAATGAATCATGATGGAAAATGCTATCCACATCCAGAAAAAGAAATGCAGAATCTGAATGCAGATCAAAGTATACTAGTTGCTCTGTCTTTCTCTCTCTTTTTTTTTTGTTTCTTCTTTCTTGCATTTTTTTTCTCATTTGTGCTAATTCTTTTTTACAACATGACTGATGTGAAAATATGTTTAATATGAATATATATGTAGAGTCTGTATCAGATTGCATACTGTCTTGGGGTGGGGGAGGGATGAAAGGGGGATAAAATTTGGAATTCAAAATCTTATGGAAGTGAATGGTGAAAACTAAAAATTGATTAATTAATTAATTTTTAAAAAAGAAATAAAGATGATTCAAACCTCTGCAACCCTGCTTCAGACTCATCATTCAGTTGAAAGTGCCCTCTCCAAAGTTATTGATAATTTAACTTCCAAATATGTTGGCCCTTTCTAAATCTTCATCTTTCTTGGCATTTCTACAGTACTTGATACTGTTGATCACTTCCTTCTGTATACTGTTTCCTCTCTAGGTTTTCTTGACATTATTCTCTCCTAGATTTTCTGCTAACTGTCCAAATACTCTTTAGCTTTTTTTGATGGTTCTTCATTTCACATCATGCTCACTCCTTATGAATGTCCCAAAAGAATCTGGCCTGGACCCACTTCTATTTTTGCTCTATATTATGTTACTTCATGATCTCAGTAGATTTCTATCTTCATTTTGCCCTCAGGTTCTAACAGATAAAAACAATTTTCATTTATGCCTTCTTAAAATGTACAGCTTTGACTTTTTCAATATCATGTGCTGGCAACATAGTGATTCTTAGCTTCTTTCTCCTTGACCTCAGGTATAGGTCATTTGTTTTTTATAGAAAATACCTTACATTTTATTCTTTTCCTCAAAACTTTTGAGAATACTATTATTGATTCCTGTCTCATAGGGTCTATGATTTATTTGATCTATTTTAATTTTCAAAGAGTCCATTATTGGAAAAGTTTTACCAGTATCTTTCAAAAAATATTATTTGTCTTCCAATTATTTCCTCTAGATCTTTTATCTCATTAAAAATTTTTCTTGCTTTACTTTTTTCTAGACACTCATGTATTCCTTGGGGGGAAAATCCATTTTTCCCTTTAAGTCTTTGCTTTCAGTTCTTAGAGAGTTACTCTGTCTTTCTAGGTTAGACTTTTAATTATCTTTGGATTTACAATGATCTTCTACTGGTCACTGTCTTCTTTTGTTTACTCATCTTTCAGGCCTTATTTTCTGAATTGAAACTTTCTTGTGGGGGAATTCTCCACTCCTACTGTGCTTTTTGGTCAGGTGGTTGCCTTTGCTTCGTCTCAACCTTGGTCACTTGCATTCTTATGCTAACCTCCACATCCTGGCTTAATACCCCAATGCTACTAAAGTCTTAGAGAGCCAGAGCTCTGGGTCTTCAGGGCCCTTTCAAGGGCTCTGTCATAAGATAGAGGTCTAGAGACCTCAGAGGCTAAGGGTTAAATGCTATTGCAGCTCCCTATGGCTTTTAAGGTCCTTGCCATGCATTTCTTATGACTCTGGGGCTTTATCCTTTGAGCCCTTTGCTCTCACTACCTCTTAACACTGAGTCTGTCAGGCTGCAGATGTCTGACTGTTCTCTAGTGTATCAGGAGTATTCTGTCTCATTTGCCTGAACTGTCTCTTTCTTTGCTGGCACCTTTTTCCTTTTTGCTGGGGGCTTCTCACTGACTCCTTATGTAGTTTGATGGTGAAAGAAACCAAGTACAGTAGTTCATTGGATTTATTTATCATTATTTCATCTGGTGCTATTTTTATATCTTTGCTAGAATAAGGATGCAGGAGCTAGTCTGTTCCTCAAATCAAGTAGCCTTTTTGGATAGAACTCCTGAAAGTAATATAAAAACAAAAAAAAAGTTGTTAGTAAAATAGACAAACAGATGTGTGTGTGTGTGTGTGTGTGTAATTCACATGAAAAGTTAACTTAAAAGTAGAATTACAATTAACCAAAATGAATAAATCTTTGACTTTAGGCATATAACTTATAAGGCCTTGAAAACATTTGAAGTCTTTTAGTGACTGGAATAGCATTTCACCTGAACTTTATCATATGTCCCATGACCTCATTTCATAGTAGCTGTTCTAGAAGCAGCCTCATTGTGATGTCCCAGTTGCTCTGTGTCTCTACAATGGGATGATATTCCACTTCAAGCTTACCACCTGTAGCAGCAAGCACCCCGGCGTTCCCAGGGTGGCTGCTCACACAGGTTCTTGGATCTGCTTTGCTAAAGGAAAGCAACTCAAAATGGGTTAACAAGCTTTCTTTAATCAGTCAAACAAGTATAATTTACCTAGTTCATGGGAAAGAGGTCAGCACCCCGAACTTCAGAATATACAGACAGAATTATCAAGACAGAAACAGATCAAGTAGACAGATTTCAAACTGTCCAACCATTACATCCATACTCAATCAACATCTGGGTTTCAACATCTGGGTTTCAAAGCCAGGGGGCTCTGGACAACGGCTTCCCAGAATCCAGATCAAATCACAGAATACTTCTCAAAGTAAGCCCCAAAACAAAGCTACACATCAGGGCTTATATAGCCTTCTCCTGGCTCAGATAATGTAACAACCTTATTGACTCACTGGTCAATCAAGAAGTATCTACTGAAAAACAAGCCTCCCACCCCAGGCTCCAGGTGCACTTTAGCCTAGGGGCAGGGAAGATCTTCAAATTTACATTCCCATTACACCACCTCTCCCAGATCATCTGAGGGTTTCTTACTCTACACCTCCACATTCCTAATTACAGATCTGCTTGAGTGTGAACTATTCCTGGGTCAACTTAGTACCCTCTCTGTGGAAGACCAAGAATTTATGCTTTTAGGTATCTGTTTGATCAGTAATAGGAATCATTATTACAAATTATAAATATCCAAGGCCCCTATTTGTAGATTGGGCATTCAAAGAAAGTTAGGCTTCCTTTCTTGAATTTTTTTTTTAGATTTTTAGAAGATAAAATAGACATAGCTCTTCATGTAATAAGACATTATATGTATTCGACAAAAGCATCACATTATTCCAACTGTATGGGGCACTGGGCAAGTCCAACTGGTGCCTCTGAACTCCGTAAGGTGTGTATAATTTATGAGATCTAATATCTACAACAAAACCAGTTGGTCCCCAACAGATATTGCTAGTATTAGACTATTGAGTACTCCACTGGCCCATGGCAAGTTTTATACTTACTTATTTGTATTTAAGCTTTAATGGCTTTAAACTATGCTAAGACTTTTCAGACAATTCATATTTTCTGTTCATGTATTCTTATGCCTTTTTGCTTGGGCATTTTTTTTTTGTCTCTCCTTCGGAGCTGAAGTTCCTCTGTTTCTATTATATTTTTGTCTCTATCTACAGTTTGCTTTTTATACATACTTTGCATACAGAGCCCCCTTGACCAACTGAAGTCAACCCTCACAATTAAAATACTTAGTCACTTGGAAGAGGTCTCTTTGTGCCAAGTCAGGGGGACATACTTAGATCTATAGTTCATCCCTCAAAAATATCTGCCTAAGAATCTGACCTCCTAAAAAACTTGCAGAGGTCAAAGGTCAGAGACAAGTTCAAGGACAGTTTAAAAACAGCAGTCACTCTGTCTTTTAACAGTTTAAAATAAACCTCTTCATTTTGTTAGTAAGCACACATGAATATTTACACCAGCTGTTTTAACTGACTTGACTTTAGAAAGTGATTGGACTAATTCTTGGACTAACTTAGCCAGCAACATGAAGTAAAATGAAACTGGTCAGTGAGTATAGATCCAGTCTAACCATATAGGACAAAAAGAAGGTAAAAAATATGGGTCATCAGAATTCTTCAGACAGGGGTTGGGGCTCTGTTACCCTACCCTCATGATATCAGGTGTAAGTTCTAGGGTTTTTACGGAATTGACTGATAAAAAAAGAGTATTATATGAAAAGAAAAATAAAAGGAAAAAATGGGAATGAAGCTTCTCAGATCAACAAAGTCAAATGCATAAATTAGAGACAATTGGAATGAAAGAGGAATAGAAATCTGTATGAAGGTCTGATTTATTGTTGATTTTCCTCTCTCTCATCTGTTAACATGACAAACAAATCAATAAGCCCAGGAAAACCAATTTTGGGAGGGAAAGTGGAGGGAAGAAGAGATACCATTTAAAAAGTGTTTCGATTTCATTTTGGAGCCAACATCCCAAAGTTTCTGAAGATGTTCTAGTATTCATTGCCAGAGTCAATAGCAGACTTGAATTTTTCTACCAGCTCCAAATAAACTAAAAACTCATGTGAATGCAAACAGAAAGGTTCATGTTTTGTACTTTACTGGCCAGTGTGCTGATTCAGCATTCTTGCAATCATCCTTTACCAATGCAACTGAATACTGCTCAGCAAGAACCCAAAGTGCTTTGCTTCTCGATTTACAAAGGGTACCTCTGCATCCTAAACATTCCTATTATTTTCAGTTCCAAAGCAACAGTTAAATAAAATTGTTGATGAAGTTGAACCTCATATTCAGCTTGTGTTTCCTGGAGGAGTGAAATCTTGCCAGGCTCTGAATGTCAGCCAGATGTCTTCCATGGCCTTTCCCCCACCCCCCACTCCCCAACCCCCAGGATCTATTGGACTTCACAAAAACTTGCTCTGCCAAGCCAATGGTCTATTGCTCTCAAATGTTAGGGGGAATCTGACCTGCCCTAATCAAGTCCTAACCTTGAATGTGGGATTGCTTTTATTATCTGCTCTTTCAGTCCAGAGATCCAATTGGAGGGTGAAGACGAGTGAAAATGCAACTACCCTGGTGAATGAAAAGAAGTATGTTTAAGAAACCAGTGGGAGAGGAGAAAACTGGTGTAGCCCAAATGCAAATTTTCAGGGATTAATAGGGCTGGCTCTAGGCAGAAGTGCAAAGAGGATGAAGGCTTTTTTTTTTTTCCATTCCTTCATTTTACTATTCTTGGTAAGCTTTCCTTGTTATTTTTGCATTCCTCCTGGACTTCCTAAGCCCTTGTGTTGTGCTTATTGCCTGAAGCAACTAAATTCCACACATGGTCATTTGATTTCCAATAGAATACTACCTCCAGGCCTTTTCCCTACCCCAATCAAACCAATTTTCAAGAGCCTAGCAAATGCAAAACACTGGTTGCTAAGTGCTAAAGAGAATATAAAGAAGTATAAGACTTTGAAAGACTTCTATGAACTGATGCGAAGTGATATAAGCAGAACCAAGAAAACAATAAACTGGATTAAAACAATGCTAAAGAAAAGAATGAAGAAAAAGATTGAAAATGAACTATTGTATAATTATGATGAGAAAACCTTACCAGAATGGGTAACCATTCCCTATCCCTGTATCAATCAATCAACAAGCATTTAGTAAGTCCTTGCTATATGCCAGCACCATGCTAAGTGCTGGAGGCACAAAGAAAAAGTAGAAACTCTGCTTGTCTCAGGATCTTACATTCTAATGATGGAGGCAACATGCATATAGATAGGTATGTTCAAGATAGATAAAGAGTAGAAGGAAGGTAACCTTAGAGGCAAAGGAATAGTCAAGTAAAGAAACTATGATTTGAACTAAGTCTTGAAGGAAGTTAAGGATATTAAGTGGGATGAATAAGGAGAAAGAGAATTCCAGGCATGGGGCATAGCCAACGCAAAAGCATGGAGACAGGCGATTGAGTATCCTCTGCAAGCAACAGCAAATAGACCAATGTTGCAGGACAGTAGTGCTCATGGAGAGGAATGGTGTGTAAGAAGATTGGAAAGATGGGAGGGGTCAGGCTGTGAAGGGCTTAAAATGAAGAAAAGGTCGGAGAATTAGACTCTATCCCTTCTTTGCAGAGGTGGGTGATTGTGGATGGGGATTACTACTTATACTTGGATATGGTTAATTTGTTTGTTGGTTTTCTTGAATTATTTCCCCAATTTTTTATTCTTATTTTCTGTTGTTGTTTTAAGTAATAACCTCTCTATAGGAGGGGTATAGTAGGAAATCAAGGTAACTTAAAACAAAATTTAACAATAACTTTCAAAATAAGGAATCACAAAACCGGGTCCTTTTTCTCAAATAATTTATAATCTGGTTGAAGAAAAAGTATGTACAGGGAGTCTCAAAGTCTTTTTGGAACTTTTGGGACACTCTATATGACAGGTAGCTAGGTGGCATAGTGGATGGAATGCTGGGTCTAGAATCAGAAAGACTTCTCTTCCTAAGTTTAAATCTGGTTTCAGACACTTTTTAACTGGGTGACGCTGGGCAAGTCATTTAAACCTTTTTGCCTCAGTTTCCTCATCTATAAAATGAGTTATAGAAGGAAATGGCAAACTACTCCACTATCTTTGCCAAGAAAACCCCAAAAGGGATCACAAAGAGTTAGACAAGATTAAAAATGACTAAACGACAACGAAATATATATGTGAAGAGATAACTGACAACAAAATGATAAATATCAGAGACTTAGGAAAAGGGGAGTGTTAATTAATGCTTCGTAACCAGCTCTCTGAAAAAAATATACATAGAACAATTTTAAGTTGAATCTGTATAATTAACACTTTCTCCATTGCTTTTTTGTCTGGATAATCACCAAAAAAATAAACCAAGGCATGATTTATAGCATTTGCAAAATTCAAAGATGTAAAACTGAAGTTTAATAATCAGTGTTTGCTGACCAATGCTCCAGTACCATCTAAAGTTAGACAATTACTGCCTGAACATTTGAGAACCAAGGGAGCATGTATCACTGGGATAGTGGGTTAATTCATCCTTAGAGTGTCCTTTTCCCATTCTCTTTTCAATGTGAAAGCCAACTTAACAAATTCATTCCTGCCAAGGGTGCCAATGGGTGACAACCAAAGTTAATTTAATAAACACTTATTAAGCATCTGCTACGTCAAGGCATTATGTTAGACCCTAGGTGAGGGAGAGCATTTGTTAAGCACCTTACAAACATGATCTCATTTGATCCATATACCTACTATAAGAAGTAGGTGCTATTATTGTCCCCAATTTACAGATGAAGAAACTAAAGCAGACAGTTAAATGACTTCAAAATTAGTGTCTGAGGCTTGATTTAAATTCAGGTCAGCCTGACTCCAGAATCAGTGCTCCACCCAACTAGATGGGGATTGGAAGGTGAAACAAGAAAAGCAGTTACTCCTTTCAAAATGCTTCCATTCTAATGGAAGAAACAGTATGTTCATAAGCAAAGAAAGGTCAGATAATTTGAAGAGGGAAAGAATTAAATTAAATTTGAAAAGAATTAAATAAAAAGATGGTGTTAGGGATCAGAGAACGTCTCATGGGCTCAGTTGCCTGAGCTGAGCCTTAACAGAAGGTAAATGTTCTAAAAGGTGGAGGTGAAGGAGTGCATTTCATAGAGACAGCTTGTACATACTGGATGCTGACATGTTACTTCACTTTGCATAATATCTATCAATCTTTTAATCAACCAATCAACATTTATTAAGGTTTTATTACATGCCAGGTACTGCACTAAGTTCTGAGAATATGAAGAAAAAGTAGAAATATTTCCTGGACTATCTATATATGCAACACACATACAGAGTAGATACTATAAAAATCTGCCATTTACTCAGGCCTCCATGTTATGGAATAGCACATGAACATTTCCCCCTCATCACTTTCTATCTCTCTTTCATGCACTATTTTCTTTGAAGGCAGGGGCCATCCATTTTGCTTGTGTTTGTGTCCCCAGACACAGACTTAGCCCAGTGCCTGGCATGTAGTTGGCACTTAATAAATGCTCTATTGATCTATCCCTCAATCTGTCTAACCTATACTCTAGAAGAGAAGCAGAATTGCAATAGCTCAAAAGAAAAGTGAGAAATGCAAATTAAAAGACATCTCCCTCCAAATGTTCATTTGGTCTATTTGTACCCGACTTGTGGTACAGCTTCCAAGCTTGTATTGGTCTGATCAGTCTGTACCTTGACTCCATCATAGTAATATCATTTTGATCCTCTTCAAGAATGAAGGACAACAACCAACCAACCAATCTGTCCGACAGAAGGTGAAACAGAAATCTGAAAGGTGGTCCATGTGGCTCTCACATCTGACCAAATTCAAGCACATTTGTAGAGCTTCCTAGGTTCACCTTCCTCAAAAGATAACTCTGTCTAGTCTAGCCAATGCCCCTTATGTCACAACTGTTCTTTAGAAAATTTTAGAAGGCCATTTATCCTTGGCTGATTGCAAAAGTAAGGTTCATCTTCATGTTCTGGAGGTTGGAAAACTTTAAACATTCTGAGTGGGCCCAAGGAACTTTCTGGCTGGGGACCTTGATTCTACATTTCTCTTTATAGTTTTGCAATATCAATTACACATTTAAAAATAGAAATGCATGCCTCTGTCAACCCTCTCTGTGGGGCCCGTGAAGAGAAATTTCTCAAGGAAAAAAGCCAAAAAGCAATTCGAATCAGGGAGTCTGATGCTTCCCTGACACACCCAGTGGGGGCCACCAGGAGGCAGCTGGGGAGCTGCTGACAACCCACCAGCCAGAGACAGCAGGGGAAGCTGCCAGTTATAGCTGTTGTCCTTCAGTTATTAGCACAGCCCTGCCCTTTCTCCTTCTCTACCAGTCCCTCCTGGGATTCAGATTCATATGAATACATGGCTTCTGGAAAAGGCTTCAGTGTAGAGAAAGCTCAGCTCCTGTCCCAGAGTTCAAGGTCTCTTGATAGGACTTTCTCCCTCCCTGTTTATTTGTCTGTTTCAATGTGATGTTAAAAAAAAAAAAAGAGAGGATTCAGACACCTAAAAATGCAGCAGGTTATACACAGAAAAATTTGTTTTTCTTTATCTTCAGAGCCCTCTGCATCTCTTCTGCCCAGTCTTGGGCTTGATGATCTTTAAGTACTTTCCAGCATACTCTATTATCCTATGCTTCTTTAATTGCCCTTATGGCAACCCACCCTCTCTTCCTTCCTTCCTTCCTTCCTTCCTTCCTTCCTTCCTTCCTTCCTTCCTTCCTTCCTTCCTTCCTTCCTTCCTTCCTTCCTTCCAGTTCCTTATTTTTTCCTTTCTAATGCTCTCTCTCCTTTCCTGTGTGAAAACTTGCTCTCAGAAAAGGATCTGATTGTCTAGTTGAATGACCTTGGCCAAATTACTCTGGAAAATGGTAGGAGTAATCCAGGAATAGGGGGATTTAGCAAAGCATGATCATTCCAAGGACAAGAGAACAAGGGATTGAAGAATAGGAGATAGTTCATTCTTCTATCAAAGGAGAGGGTTAGATTAGATGAAGAAGAAGAGGGTTTAGGGCTTCAACCTGCCTCATCAACATGCTACAGTAGAAAGGGTGCTGGATAAGTAGTCAGAGATGTGGACTGAAATGCTGGCTATTCCATTTACTATCTGTGTGATCTTGGGCAAGTCATTTAACCTTTATTACCCTCAGTTTCTCATCATCTATAAAATGAGACAGTTGGACTAATTAACCTCTAAGATCCCTCCAGATCTAAATGATAATGATGATGAAGGTGACGATGACAGTAATTTTTAAACATGGTCTTGAGGGTCCCTTTTAGTTCTCCATCTATGATCCTGTGATATTATTCAAGCTTACATATTACCTCTTTTGAGAGTGATTGTACTTGAACTTACGATAGAGTCTTAAGCCAAAGGAATGAATCTTGAGTATGGCATCAGTGATCAGGTCACAGAGGGAGTTTGCAGGGTAGAATTCTTCTCAAAAACTGGGAAATCATATCACATGGGCAACAATACAGTCTGACTGTGTCTAAGGCCTGCCATCCATACACTCTGGCAGCTTGGTCATTAAAATCACCAAACCCTGGCTCATGGCCTCTACCTCCCTCTTTTGACAAGACTCCAGCATTGGCTGTGGATGCTTCTCATTTTCACATGAGCAACTTAGAGCTACTTGGGTCCCCAATGGAACATCTGATTCCATGCCATGAGGCCAACCAAAGTGTTTAAAATGGCAACAGCAAAGAAAGCAAAGCTCGGTGGGTGCAGACTGCATTCACTCAGCCCATGAGACATTAGAAGAGATTTCCATTGGAAATTTAAGAAAAGGCCTACATTTGCAGTTACCCTTCTCTGTCTGGCTCTCACCATGCAGCCAAAAACACATCTTTTTTGCCACAAAATGACATGGTGCACAAACTCAAATGAGTATACCTAGTAACTTAGCAACCTCAAATATTTACAAATAAGTAATTCATTCTCCATCAAAATAAGATAATTATTGGCAAATTGTATACCATGAGAAAGCTTTACCACCATGCAAAATGAGCCTTGTTGCAGTCTGCTGCCATAACTACTCTTGACTACAGCCTCAAAGCATCACTTGGGCACTTGGATGATGTTGGAGACTGACAGACATATCATCAGCAGCTGAGGGGATGTATAGAATGGTTATCTAGCTTTCTCTGACTGTATTTGATTGCCAATGGCCTTCTACTTAGACAGCAAGCTGTGGCCGGCACCAGAGAACTAGTTTCACAAAGTTGGAGCCTGGACTGGAAAGTCTCCCCTCACATGATAGAAGGCTGTAATAAATAACTTGAATCCAGATCAGGTCATTGCAAACATTGCCATTTCTGGAAGGGGGGAGTCTGGCCAAGATTTTACTCAGAACAAATGGCTTCAGAATTCAGTCCCGGACTTTGTTTATGAAGGAATTGTGTATTACGTGCCTGTACCATTTTTCAGGATTAGACTTCCAGCATTCTCTTTAGGCCTATTTAAATGTGGAAATTTTTGCTTCTAAAAAAAATAAAAAGTCTTTGTGGGTATTGGGTGTTGGGAAATAGAAGAGAAAATACAAAAATAAACACTTTGGCATATATATGTTAATTTTTTTTTAATAGGATGGATACAAAAATTACTTTGAAAGTAGTGAGAAGTTTGTACAAATACTGCTGGATCTAACAAGTAGTCCAAAGTCTAGACACACTTTTTGACTAATACTTTCATTTGAACTAATATGATCCAGGGGTAATTGTAAGAGAAAGAACAAATATTTTAACCCAAAGAATAAATTTCTAACTGTGGAATTTTTGGCTTCGGCGAGCATGTGGGAGAAATATTTTGTTGAAGATGGGAGGTTTTTAATTTAGTGATGTGTCAAGTCTCTTAACTTCCCTAAGCCTCAGTTTTCTTATTTGTAAAATGAGGGGATTGGGACAGATGGCCTTGTATATCCTTTTCAGGTTGGGATCTTTGAACACTGGTGATAGAATCTTAAACTATATGAAGATATGGATAACTAATTTTTCTTTACATGCCTCACAAAACAACACAGTCCCTTAAATAGATGATGAATGAATGTTTTTTAAAATTTCAATTTATTATATATCTATTTCTAACATTTTCTCTCTCTCTCTCTCTCCCACATACCTCCTTAAAAGTTTATTTTGCTTCCAATCATTCCTTTCTTAATCTTCCCTCGCTTTTATCATCCCCCTTATTTCTTCCCCTCCTCTTCCCATTTTCCTATTATGTTACATTTCTATATACAACAGTATATATATATATGTTATTCCCTCAAACCAATTCTGATGAAAGTAAGGTTCAATGATTGCCCACAACACCCTTTCATTTTTCTTTTCCATTATAGAAGCTCTTCCTTGCATACCTCTTTTATGTGAGAAAATTTTCTTTTTTCTTTTTTTGGTTATGTAAAACACATTTTTTATTAGTCATATTCCAGGGAGGGGGAGAGGAGCAAGAAAAATAAAGGACAGAAAAAATATGCTTCAAAATCTGCATTCTGAATCAATCAATTCTATGTCTTGAGGAGGAAAGCAATTTTCATCATGAGTCCTTTTGAATTGTGGTGGACTACTGTATGGATTACAGTGACTAAGCCTTTCAGTTATCTTTACAATATTGTTGTTACTGAATTTTTTGTCTTCCTAGTGAGTTCATCCATTCAAATGCAGGGATGATTGCTATGTACTATGCTTCATTCTGTTGTGGATGAAGTACAGGCTCTAGGAACCCCCTTGAACTCTGAATGAATCTTCCCATTTGATGAGGCATTTGCCTGAGGCCATAAACCTTTCATTATAGCTCTGCCCAAATCTCTGTTGCTAGCCTAGCCCTCCATTGTCCAGCTAGTCCCCACCCTTGATCCTGTGAGAAAATTTTCATCATTCTATCTCTCCTTTCTCCCAGTGCATCCCTCTTTCTCACCCCTTCCTTTTGTTTTTCTGGAGATCAATCCAATTCACACTCATGCCTTCTGCTCATGTGAACTCTGTTTAACTGCTCTAATAATGATAAAATTATTAGGAATTACATGTATCATCTTCCCGTATAGGAACATAAACAGTTTAATTTTATAAAGTCCTTTATGATTACTTTCTTGTTTACCTTTTTATACTTCTCTTGAGTCTTCTGTTTTAACATCAAATTTTCTATTTAGCTCCATTCTTTTCATCAGGAATACTTGAAAATAGGGGCGGCCAAGTGGCTCAGCAAGTAAGAGACCAGCTCCAATGTTGGGATGAACTGGGGATCAAATCCAGTCTCAGATACTTCGCACCACACCCAGAAATAACTGGCCGTGTAACCTTGAGCAAGTTACTTAACCCTGATTGCTTGAAAAAAAAAAGAATACTTGAAAATTTTCTATTTCATTAATTTTTTTTCCTCTGAAGGATTACTGTCAATTTTGCTGGGTAGGCTATTCTTGTTTGTAATCTTACCTCCTTTGCTTCCTGATATATCATATCCCAAGCCCTCCACTCCTTTAATGTGAAAGCTAATAAATCTTGTGTAATCCTTACTATGGCTATGTGATATTTGAATTATTTCTATCTGGCTCCCTGAAGTATTTTCTCTTTGACCTGGGGGTTCTGGAATTTGACTATAATATTCCTGAAAGTATTATTTTTGGAATTGCTTTCAGGTGATGATTGGTGAATTCTTTCAATTTCTATTTTACCCTCTAGTTCTAGGATATTAGGGCAGTTTCCCTCTCTAATTTCTTGAAATACAGTATCTAGGCTTTCTTTAATAATGACTTTCAGTTAGTCTAATAATTCTTAAGTTATCTCTCTTAAATGTATTTTCTAGGTCGGTTGTATTTCCAATGAGATATTTCACAGTCTTCTATTTTTCCATTCTTTTGTTTCTGTTTTATGATTTCTTGATTCCTCATAAAGTCATTAGTTTCTGCTTGCCTAATTCTAATTTTTAAGAAATTGTTTTCTTCAGTGAATTTTTGTACTTCTTTTTCCACTTGGCCAATTCTGCATTTTAAGGACTTCTTTTCTTCAGGGAATTTTTGTGCCTCTTTTACCATTAAGCCAATTCTGATTTTTACAGTGTTATTTTCTGTAGCATTTTTGTGCCTTTTTTTTAACCTAGATGTTAATCCTCTTCACAATTTTTCTTGCATCACTCTCATTTCTTTTCCCAACTTTTACTCTACCATTCATCTCCTTCTTTAACTCTTCCAGGAATTCTTGCTAGTCATGGATCCAACTAGCATTTCCTTTGAGGCTTTGCTTATAGTTGTTTTTATATTGTTGTCTTCTTCCGAGTTTGTCTTGGTCTTTCCTAACATTGTAGTAGCTTTATATGATGATATCCTTTTCTGGTGTTTACTCATTTTCCCAGTCTATTTCTTGACTCTTAACTTTATGTTAAAGTTTGGCTCTGCTCTGCTGGGGGTGAGGAGGAATTATTCCAAGTTTCAGCCTTTAGCATGCTGCTGTTTTCAGAACTGGTTCTGGGGCTCTGCAAGATTTTGGCACGTTCAAGGTGTTGTGATAATGGTAGAACTGTGGTCACTGCTTTCCTGGTCTGTGCTCTGGTCTTTACCTAAAAAGGGTCCCTGGTCCCCTGTAGCTGCAATTGCTAGCACTTCCCTTTGCTTTGGAACTGTGAAGAGGGCCTATGCTCCCTTGTGACTGACCTCCACCACTCTTCTCCATCCTGGAACTGTGACCCAGAACTGTGTATGGGCAATAGAGTTGCCAATCTGTGCCAATTTTACCCAGTATCAGAAAATGGTCCTCTGTAATCTCTTTCTGACTCGTAGTCTGACACCTTTATTGCCTTTGGGCTGAGAGTTTCTGAAGTTGCTTCAGTCATTGCATGTGTGTGAGCTCTGGACTGACCTCCACCCTATGTCACAGACATCTCTTGTTGACATCTTAAGTTTTTTTAGACTGCACAAATGTCTCACACTGACCTTCTGTTGGTTCTGCTACTCCAAAATTGATTTGAGGTATTATTTTAAAGTTGTTTGGAACGGAATGTAAAGATAGTTTAGCTAGGTGGCTGGCCCTAATCCACCATTGGCTCAACCTCCTGATGAAAGAATGTTGAAATGTCAACTCAGGTTCAAAAAGGGAAATTTTTAAAAATTAAATTAGAATATTCTTTTATTAAGAAAAAATATTTATAAATACTTAACATCAAGTGATTGTAAAGTTGAAAGATACTAAATTGCCTTCCGAGGTCTAGACTGACAGATCTAAGAGAAAAGGGGCAATGCCTTAACTCAACTTCATATCTCCCTCAGTGCTCTGCACGTAGTAAGTATTAATAAATATATTTTGGATTGATTTTCCTTCAGGTGATTTATTTTGCCTTTCACATCATATTCCAAAGGGGGAGAGAGTCTTTGTTTCAGGGTGTTGTTGTTTTTGCCAAAATTCAAAGGAAAGCTATCCCCACTCAGTTCTATTAACAAACAAACTGGACATAAATGAAGATTTTTACAACATACCAACCACCATGCAGTCAAGTCAAGTGCAAAATAATTCTGCACAGGAACATTTGTGAAAGCTTTTCAAATATTCAGAAAAAAAAATAGTTGAGTGTGAGTGCAGTGCAGCTGGCTTGTGGAGCTGCCTCACCAACTCTCAATTTCTTCTGATCCAAAACTTGAAGAGGGGAAAGAAAAGGAAAAGTTAACCATTCTCTATTCCTTTGAAAAAAAAGATGCCTATGCCAAATTCTCCAATGAACTTATTCAGCCCAGAACTAACTTGCTAAACAACTTGTTTTGGCTAGACGTTCTTCATCTCCATATGGAACTGCTTGGGCAATTTTTCTTGTGAATTATGTGGTCAAAGGAAGGATGTTAGATCAGAAAAATAAAATAAAGTTACCCAATGCTTTTCTTTTTCCCAGTGTAAATTCATGTTGACGGTTGAAGGGAGAAGGATGGATTCCTTCAATCTAGGAAGGCTCAGTATCTAGAGAAGCACATTGCAACTAATCTTTTTCTTTCCAAACCAAAACCTCTTTTAACAGATTTGCCAAGGCACCTCCTAAATTAGGGTAAATTTGTCCACCTCGACTGACTCTATAGATAGCCTCAGGGCTCTGTTCATGGAGAAGTGTATTTGCTGTGTCCCAAAGTAAATCTTAATTACCAAGAGTGTACAGGAAAGAACAATTTTGTTTCTGAGGGAGAGTTTATGATAAGTGAAGAACTAAAAGCCGTAAGAGTAGAGAGGAATGTAACATTTCACAAAATTCTTACAGCAGGATTGTCCCAGAAAGAGGAGGGGTCTGGGAATGCCCACTAACAAAGTTAGATAAGTTTCAGCTTAGGACACACTGACATTCAAGGCTTTTAAATGTGGTGAGAAATTCTCTTAATGGAGGGGAATGGGACCTCTTGGGAGAATGTACCTGTTAAACAAGGTCCAGTGACTGTGGGTCAAATATAGGAGGTGAAACTAAAAACAAAGACATTTATTGGCATGGTAAGGAATACTGCTCTCTCTGAATAGCAGTATCACCTTCCTAGGATATAGGTTTGGTTTTAATAACCTTTTTAATAACCTAAATAAATGAGGTTCACTCATTTAGCAGTATTCTTTGGCAACTTAGGGTAGATAAAGTGTTCCACTTTATAACAACTATAGCTTTCATTTTAGATAGCCCTTTAAGATTTGCAAAACATTTTTTCATATTCATTATCACATTTAATCTTCAGATCATATTTTGTTACAGAAGATGGGCAAATATTAATAGCCCCAATTCACAGAGAAAGAAACTGAGACTTGAAAAGTCTTATCTACAGTCACATGAGTAGTAACTCACAGAGCTAAACCTTTAAACTAAGGTTTCTTAGGATGGTAAGACTCTTGATCTCTCCACTGTACCATTTCAGACTTGTCTATACATCTAATTTGGCCATTTTAAACTAGCAACTAAGACGAAAATTATTAATGATTTGCCGAACTACATTGGTAGAGGATTAATTTTTTCTTTTCTATTTCTTTATATCTTTATATATTCTTTATATTTCTCACAGACGGAATGAAGTCACAAGTCTAGACCAACAGCAACAACAGTAACAATACTGCTTCACAATGTCAGTTGTCTTTCCATCTATGGATCTCTAAATTCCCTAAATTATAAGCTCCTGGAGGGCAGAAGCATATCTTGTGATTCTTTGTATTGTCCCAATAGTGACTATGTAAGTGCCCAATCAATACTTATTGAAAGATTAGCTTACCTTTTTGTCCCAACTATAGAATTTTCTGGGTAAGCTAATTTAAAGACTGAGTACCATTCTCTAAGGGTCTTTTTTCCCCTTCCTGAATATTTTCCCTTATTTAGTAATGTACTACATGACTTATCCAGATGTTTTCTAAGTTCATATGCTAGATAATTCTGTCCAATTCCAAATCCTCTTTCAAAGCATGCTCCATTACTGATAGAAACATTAGGAGCATACTTTGAAGGAGAATTTGGAATCCAGAGCACCACTGTCATTCTAATCGTTTGAAGATGGCACTGCTGATGGCTTTATTTCCTGTTCCATCAGGACATCCCAACAGAAATCCAAAGTGATTTGGCTTCCACAGCTGCCTCAATCTCTGAGCTTTCAGAGCAGCTCTGGTACATTGCTCAACCTTCTTGCAGAACATTGTGAGCCAGCATTTTTTATGTTACTGCCAAAGTCAGGTTCTTATGAAAATAAATTTCCTCATCTATAAACATGCTTATCCAGTGAGATCATAAAGGAAAAAAAAAACCCTCCACTTTATACAAATAAGGCAATGTTTCATTTCATAGATGTTACATGCAAGAGAATTATTATAAAAAATCTCCCTATGCTAATCTTTTCAAGCCTGTGCACTGAGGATCCGGTTGTTCAAGGGATACTATTTGTGAATCTGGCCCACAGATTGATCTCAGGAAATAGGAAGTGAATTTAACAAAAGAAATAATTTTCATGTATCATTTCAATTATGCAAATTAGGCCCATGAACCATCAGAGATTAGGCTAAGTCTAAAATAAATGCTATAGTATAAGCATAAAAAGCACTTCTTAATATCATAGATCCAGGTCATAGAAAATATATTATAGATTCATTGAGGTATTTCAAACTTTTAATGCTCTATTTTTCCCATTATGATATCATTAGAACATTATTCCATATACTGGTCACTGGCAATGGAATCTGATGATAGATCATCTAGTTATAGACTTTAAAGAGAAATAGAAGAGGCTGCAGGACAGAGCCTTGAGATACATACATAGTTACTGAGCATGATGCTGAATAAAGAGAGAAACCTAGAAAGGTTGTCAGACAAATAGGAAAAGGACTAGGAAAAAGTAGTGCCTTGAAAAGAGAAGAGATTGTGTCTAGAAAGTGACTGTGTCAGATGCTGTAGAGAGGTCAAGAAGGATGAAGATGTATATGTAGAACAGCCCTTTAGATCTAGCAATTAGACCATTGGCAGCTTTGGAGAGATTCATTTTAGTGGAGAAATGAGTTTGGAGGTTGCAGAAGGTTTAGGGGAGAGTGAATTGTTGTCATTTGTCCTTTGTTCTGGAAGAGAACTATGATATCAGGTGAGATCTAGTGAAGGTTTTGGCTGTTGTTTTTGCTTTTTGGAGAGCGGAAGGCAGGGCAATTGGGGCTAAGTGACTTGCCCAAGGTCACATGCCTAGTGAGGGTTAAGCATCTGAGGCCGAATTTGAACTTGGGTCCTCCTGAATCCAGAGCTGGTGCTCTATTCACTGCGCCACCTAGCCTAACCCCTCTAGTGAGGGTTTTTAAAGTACAAGGGGATGTGGAGGTGTCTGTAAGCAGCAGAAAAGGAATCAGTAGAGAAGGAAAAACTGACGATTAGAAGGAGAGGGGATGTTAAGAGGGCCGGTCTTCTGGATAAGATGGGAAGGAATGGGATAGATTGTGTAGCTAACAATAGATAAATAGATAGATAACAATAGATAAATAGATAGTAGACAGCTAAATAGAGATAAAGATGATATAGATCAATATTCTCTGAAGGCAAAGGATAATCATATACAGAAATATTTAGAATAGGAAATTATATATCTTATATATTAGATTTTAAATTTATATGTATGTGTCATATATCATGTATTCTATATATCATAGTAAGATTTACTACATATATGTATATACATATATTTGTTGTATATGTGTGCATGTTGTTCAGTAGTGCCTGACTCTTCAAGACCTATCTTGGGGTTTTCTTGGTAATACTGGAGTACTTTGCCATTTCCTTCTCCAGCTTATTTTATAGATGAGGAAACTGAGGCAAACAGGGTTAAGTGACTTGCCCAGGGTCACAGAGTTAGTGGTATATGAAGTTGCATTTGAACTCAATTCTTCCTGCCTCTAGGCCTGATGTTCTATCCACTGCTTGGCAAAGATACTGGAGTAGTTTGTCATTTCCTTCTCCAGCTCATTTTACAGATAAGGCAAACAGGGTTAAGTGACTTACCCAGGGTCACATAGCTAGTAAATGTCTGAGACTAGATTTGAATTCAGATCTTCCTGACTTCAGGTCCAGCATTCCATCCACTGCATCACCTAGCTGATGTATGTATGTATGCATATATGCATATATAATCATGTATGTTTATGCATGGTTTATGTCTAGAAACATTTTTCTATAGACAGATACAATTGTCATTTTCCCACCTGGGTATTTGTGTATAGCTATGTGATACCTTAAGCAACTTAAGTCCAGGAAACATGATCAGAAAAGGAGATAGTCTGGTCATGAGGGATAACATATGCCCTACTGGCACACATAGTGTTTAGTAAGACTTAGAAGAAGGCCTCCAGTATAATGGACACATCATTTGTTCATAATTTATAGGAGAACATAAGCAAATGTTCTATGGGAATAATGACATGGAAGCAGATGAATGTAATTCCAGTTACCAAGGAGGCTGAGATTGGTGGATCTCTTGAACTCAGAAGTCTTCAGCCTCAATGAAATCTACCAATCAAGTGTCCACACAAAATTTGGTATAACTCTGGTAAGCAGGGGGATGCTAGGTTACCTAATGTGGGAAGAACCAGCTCAAGGCAGAAACCAAATAGGTCAAAGCTCATGTGCCATTCAAAATGAGACCTGGGCTATGAGTAGCCCCTGATCTTCCATCATGGATGAGATAAGGAGGACCAGTCTTTAAAAGTAAATAAACAAATATATAGACGAACAAACAAACAATGAATAAACAACAACTAGGCTTTCCCTCATACAGGCAGGTAGTGACAGTGGATAGAACATTGGGCCTGGAGTCAGAAAGTCCTGAATTCAAATCTGGCCTTAGACACTTACTAGCTGTGTGAAGTCATTTAACCTCTGTTTGTCTCAGTTTCTTCGTCTATAAAATGAGCTTGAGAAGGAAATGGCAAACCACTCCAATATCCGTACCAAGAAAGTCCCAATGGGGTCACAAATAGTTCAACAATACTTCCTTAGCTAACTCTATAACTTGCTCAAGCCCACAGGAATCTTCTCCCCTAAAGCCTAGTGAACCTCAAGGTTAACCTTGTTATGGAAGCAGAGAAATTGGACAGGTCATTCATTCACAGGGCTAAGCTATCTGCCTAGGCTTTCCCAATGCTCTTTCCTGACCAAGGCTCCCAAGCAAAGTATGGGAGAGAAGAAGTATTAGACTAACTACCAAACTGAAGGTCTGAAGAGCCGTTGTGCTCACCTCATTGTTGTATGCCTGTGAAACCTGGACAATCTGCCAGTGCCATGCCAGGAAACAATAGCTTCCATTTGATTTGTCTTAGGATGTTTCTGAAGATCACCCGGATTGGATAAGGTAACAGACCTTACTCGAACTAAGCATGCAGATTCTGCTTCAGAGAGCACAACTCTGATGGGTTGACCACGTTGTTTGAATGCAAAATGTATGCTTTCCAAAAAGACTTGTTTTAGGGAGAACTCACCCTGGGCAAGCATTCTCATGGTGGTCAGAAGAAGTGATACAAGGACACTTTCAAGGTGTCTCTCAGGAGCTATGGAATTGATTGTGTGACATGAGAGACATGGGCACAGGACTGATCAGCATGGCATGCCCACTTCAGAGAAAGTACTGTGCTCTGTGAGAAAAGCAGAATTGAAACAGCTCAAAGGAAATGCAGGATGCGTAAATTAGGAGAGTCCACCCCAAATGTTCATGCGGACTATTTGTACCCGACCTGTGGGAGAGTATTCTGAGCTCATATTGGTCTTATCAGTCACAGACACATGGATGATTGACTTTAGCATGGCTACATCATTTTGGTCCTTTTTGAGAATGAAGGACAACAATCAACCAGGACTGATCAAACTTAAATCTGGCCCAATGACTCTGACAACCCTCACAATTCCTGATATTTGATCATCCTATTCAGCCTGGTAATTCAACTTGCTCTGCCTTTTGGATTTTCCCTGAAAAGAATCTTGTAGAATGCCCTGGTAACCTGATGAGGACAGACTTCAACATTAAAATGGTGTTGCATCTGATTCACTGAATAGCATACAATAATAATATTTAAAGGGAAAATAGGTTAAAAACTGAGTACATGGTCTGCCTGGCCCTGCTTTACAACGTTTCCCTTCAGAAGGAGCAGTCCATGGAGCATTTCTAGCTGCCTGAATTCTTTATTCAGGTACACAATGCCTTAATATTTTAACTTTTCTCATCAAGGTAATTCTATTCTCTCCCCCTCCCCTTTTTTTTAAAGCAATTGGGGTTAAGTAACTTGCTCAAGGTTACACGGCCAGTTATTTCTGGGTGTGGTGCTGAGTATCTGAGCCCGGATTTGATCCAAGTCATCCTGACACTGGAGCCAGTGCTCTTACTCACTGAGCCACCTAGCCACCCATAAGCAATTGGGGTTAAGTAACTTGCTCAAGGTTACACGGCCAGGTGTTTCTGGGTGGGTGCTAAGTGTCTGAGCCCGGGATTCGATCTCCAGGTCAGTCTGACACTGGAGCCGGTGCTCTTACTCGCTGTGCTACCTGGCTGCCCCCCCTTTTTCTTTAGTGTTTGACTTCAATCTCTTTCCAGACACATATATCTAGTAAACAATATGCATGCAGTATGTTAAAGTACTATATTGTGAACTCCATGAGGGCAGGGACCTTTTCTTATTGATATTTATATCCTTTTCTCTATCCTCCTTCCCACAAACATATACAAACTCACAGGCATTTAGCATGAAGATCTATTCAATGTTTGTTTGTTTTTCTTGACCTGTGACTTCCTTTCTCTCTTGTGAGGAAATTCCATCTACCAGTACACATTGGCTACTATTCATCAATGTATAGTCTTTAGAGCTGCCTATATTTTAGGTATATTGGACTACAGGTAGGACCTGATGAGTGTGAAGAGTAAATCCCCCCCTGGAAATGTTCACATTATTGGAACTCACACTATGTATTTCCACTGGGCTGGAGCCAATTACTGTATTTTACATAATTATAACTCCGAGTAGTGAAAATTTGAATACACACAACCACTTCAGGGGATTCATTATTCACACGATCTGTTCATAGCTATAATACTAACTTCCTTAATGTTCTCCCATCCTCTTCCACCTCTACCTATAAGCTGCCCCTTCGCCCATGGTGAGATACTCTCCCTCCTCATCTCTGCCTCTAAAAATCCTTCTCATCTCTTAAGGACCTGCTTATATTTGTAACTTCTTCATGAAGCTTTTCTTGATTTGTTGTTCCCAAACTCTAGATGAAAGTGACCTCTTTTTTTTTTCAAATTTTTCCCTCCGTTGCACCACAGCATATTTAACCATATATTATACTTACTTGTATATATGTCTTATCCCACATACCAGACTGTAACCTTCTCAGAATCAGAGCTATATAGTTTTTCATCTTTTTTTCTTACCTCAGTAAGAAGTCACATGGTGTAGGGGATAGAGAGCTGTCCTTGGGCCAACAAAAACTTGAATTCAGATACCATTTCTGGTCCTGGCTGTGTGACCTTCTAAATACTCTATTGTCAGAGAAGAAACTAACTCAAATTATCTTGATAGAGGATGTTTCTTCATCTAAAACTTCCCTATATCAATGAAATCACAAGTCCATTTCCTTTCTCCCCTAGTACAATGACTGCTGCATAGTAGGGGCTTAATAAATATTTGTTGAATAAATGAATGAGTAAATGATGAGACTCTGGAGTAGTATATTAGTGGAGAATGGGTATACAAGCTTTGCTAAGGTTTACAGATGCAAATATACATATTTTACAAAAAATGTCCAAATAGCTTTTCAATAAGATAGTGAATGAATATCTTAGCAATTTAATCAGCGTAAGAGAAAATGTGGAGGCTTATTGCATTTGATCCTATATACAAATATGATCTCTAAGAGAGGTAGTTAAAAATGTTTTTCTTCACTGATTCAGAGAATAATTTCCCAGAAACAGAGGGACGAGAAAAGAGGCAGAGGCAAGAAGATCTTGAGGGATGTGAGCAAGAAAAAAAAAAAACTAGAGAAAAATACCTTGAGCATTACACACTGTGCATCTGTGTAGCATGGCTCAATTATATTCAGGAAAACATGTGTGGCTCATAGAATCATTAACAAGAAAGAATACCTCACTCTTCAGTGCTGTTTCTTTCTCAAATGCTAACCATAAACAACTTAGAAGAGCCTCTATGTGTCTTCCAGCTATCATTATCACAAATGATGATGCTTAAAAAATGTAGTATCTCCATCGATGTGAATTTCAAATAATTCTCTGGGAAAACACAGAGGGTGGGGCAGGAGAGACAGCTCTGTGTCATTCTCAGCATCAGGTTATGAAAGTTCTCAGTACTGCTCATGACTAACCTTTGCAGAGGTTGTTTATGGACCGGTTTCTGGCTCAGTGAAAGGTTACAGCTGATACAAAACCATCAGGATGCTACACAGTAGTCTGTTATCATCACAGCTATACAGCTCACACCCCAGCATTAGCTACAACCTCCATGGCTTGCCAGTGTGGCTTTCTGGAGAGGCTTCACTGCTTCAGTATCTCATTAGAACCAAAAGCAAAGAGAAGTTGGAAGGGAGTGGGGGAGGGAAAACTCACATAGAGATGTTTTGGCTTGACTACAGGAGACTAGCTCAAATAAAATGTCACTTCAGCTTGCAGAAATCACTGTAAACAAATACTGCTTCCTCCTGCCTGGTGTAAAACATCCCCAGATAAGACTAAAACCATCAAATGTAGCTTTCAGATACGCTTTTGTCTCCTTCATCTTGAAGCTCAGAACTCAATCCAATTATCCCCCAAATGTAGGCTCTGTTAGTGATTTGTATACACTTGGGTTTTAAGATTTATTTATTTATTTGTTTGTTTGTTTGTTCATTTGTTTGTTTGTTGGCAAGGGGCATGACAAGTTGAGAATTTTAGCTTGAGAGCTGAAATCATTTCAAAATAAATATGCGTAATAAAATTCACAGGGATGGTATGTACCTCCCCAGCAAAGAAAAAACAAAACAGAAACTCGCTTTTCATTAGGTATGTGGATTTTTCACAAGGTTCTTTCAATTAAATTCAACAAGCACTTATGAATCATCTACCATGGGAAAGATACTCTTTTAGCTGTTGGACAGCTAGATTGGAAAATGGCTAGATGTTGGACTTGGAATCAGTTAGACCTGAGTTTGAATCAGACCTCTGATGCTTCCTTATCTACATGACCTTACGCTAATCATAGCCTCTCAACCTCAATGTCCTTCTTCATATGTGCATAATATTAGCACCAACCTTCTGGGGTTATTGTTAGGATCAGAAGAGATAGCATATTAAAGGTTTTTCAACCTTAAAAGTGCTTTATAAATTCTATTATTATTACAATAATATAAAAGAATCCTCCTTGCTCCTTTTTTTCTCATTCTCCCTTATCATTTATTTTTGGATTGGCAGCTTTGCTTTTTTAAAATTTATATCTTAAATGAAAAGCTTTTAAAGTGGGAGAGAAAGAGAGAGAGGTGGGGACAGGAGAGGAAAAGAGGGAGGGGTAGAAAGAGAGACAGAGAGACAGACAGAGAGATAGACAGAGAGACAGAGACAGAGAGAAAAAGAGACAGAGAGACTCATAATTCTGACATGCTGGCAAGAGCGCTAGATTTGATGCCAAAAGATTTGAATTCAAATTCTCCCTCTGCCACCAACTACCTATGAGACAGGCAGGTCACCTTACTTTTTTGGGCATCAGTATCCTCATGTACAAAATCAGGCATTTGAACTAAATGGCCCTATGCAACATCTGATCAAGGGTACTGTGGTTTTGTTCTTGTTGATTAATCATTTCAGTCATGCCCAACTCTTTGTGACCCCATTGGGGGTTTTCTTGGCAAAGATAGTGGAGTGATTTGCCATTTCCTTCTCCAGTTCATTTTACAGATGAGGAAACTGAGGCAAATAGGGTTGGGTGACTTGTCCAGGGTCTTTAAAATGAAGGGGTAGAACTCAGGTTGCTGAAAAGTCACTTCTAGCTCCAAATCTATGATCTTTATGATTCTTGTAATTGCCTTCTACCTCTTACAGCTAAGTGCAAAAATATCTTACACTACATAACTAAAACACTTGATTTTTTCCCCATAATTCATATTGATTTTTGCATAAAATACCTATTCTAAGCCCAGAATTACATAATCAAACAAAACCATCAGTTTCTGATGCTAAACAAAATTATCCCTTTGGGGGAACTTATTCACACCTTCTCTGAAAATAAAAGGCGAAATAATTGTCTTACTTCCTGAAACATTATGGCTTTGCATTAGATAAAATAGACACTTCTATCTGGAGTCAATTTCCATGTCAGGTAAATCAAATAGTCACAACTCCAAATGAAAGAACTAAATCTCATATGTAAGTCAGGATTTTTCCAGACGCATCCGGAGGCTTTTTAAACCTTCCAAATACTCCTGGGAGAGGGTGGTCATGAAGAAGGCATTTTTCTAGTGAGTGGGCATCTGGTATTCACCAGATGTTCCCCACTATCCTTATCCCATACCTCTTCCATTTCCTGCTCCATACCTCCTCGAAAAAAAAAGCATACAACACTGAATTTTTTTTTCAACATTCACCTTCTTACAAGGTGTAATACTAAAAGTCTATTATTTCAGCACCTAAGAGCATCTTTTCAAGATCACCTCGTCAAACTCCTTTAACTTATAGATGAGGAAAGCGAGGTCTAGTGATTTTAAGTGACTTGCTGAAGGTCACCCATGTAATAAATGGTAGTTCTATATCTGACCTCAGATTCTCTGACTCCTAAAATTAAGTCATTCTGCAGTAATGCACAGTACATGGCATTGCCTGTTGGTTTAGGGCTTGAAATACCTTGGTAGAGAATCTCCTAAATTCAATGACCATGGCTAGATTCCCTCTTGGCTACCAAAATTCAGTTCAACAAACATTAAATGTCCACTACCACCAAGGAAAGGTGACTTAAGGATGGAGTCAGCTTTTGAATCAGGAAGAACTGGTTTCAGACCCTAGCTCAGACACATACTAGCTGGATGATCACGAACAATTCATTTAACTTTTTTACCCAAGTAATTCTCTAAGACTGTTAAGTTACAGGGCAGTTGCTGATCTGCATGGTACAGGGAGTTTCAATGCCCAGAGTTCCCTAAATAGGTCTGAACTAAGTAGCTAGGTAGTACAATTGATAGAGCACTGACCTTGGTGTCACAAAGACCTGCGTTTACCATCTGAACTCAGATATTTACCAGTTGTATGATCTTGGGTAAGTCATTTAAACCTGTTTGCATCAGTTCCTCATCTATAAAATGAGCTGGAGAAGGAAATGAATAACCACTCCAGTATCTTTGCTAAGAGAACCCCAAATGGGGTCACAGAGAGTCTGACATGATTGAAACAACTGAATAACAACAAAAATGAATAAATAAATAGTGTGCGAGACAAAGAGAACACCTAGGAGTCAGAATGGCGTAAGTTCAGACCTTACTTCTAATATACTCTTAGTCTGGGGTGGGGAACCTGTGGCCTCAAGGCCACAGTTGTGGGACAACATTGATAGAGGGAGTTTCCACACCTGGGTCTACCTACGTCAGTGAAATCATAAATATGGACCAAAAAAGTAATGTGTAAGGTAGAAGAAACTATTCTATATCTTTAGCCTTTGGAAAGGTTAGAAGGACCTCACTTCATCTCTCTATTGCTCAGTTCATTCCAATTTAAAATCAGGGGGCCCTTTCTCGTTCTGAAACCCTAGTATACTATCTAGTGGCTTGATGCTTTTCAACATCTAGGTTAGCCCCCATTCCTTTTCATTATTGAATCCATCTGATGTCCTCAAAACACCTGACTTATAAATGGATCTTGTGTCATAGATCCTAGATAGTAAGATTTAGAGCTAGATCAAAGATCATCTTTATATATGAGAAAACTGGAGTCCAAAGGCAACCAAGGGCACAGAGCTTGGTACATTCCATCACTGTCCTACTAAGCCGACATTCCCTGAGTCTCTGAGATATTTTCCACTCATTCCCATGAAGGCATTCAGACAACATGAGGTGCCTGTGCTATTACCGAAGATGGGCACTCATGCTATTGCCAAGTTCTAAGGGGGGCATACAAGCAGCACTGGTGTCTGTCTCAATGATATCATATCATTCCAGCGGCTGGATTTCTGTCTGTGAACTTGAAAATGCAAGGCAGGTTTAAAGATGAACAATTTCCTAGGATAAAGGAAATGGGAAAAATATAATTAATCATTTGCCTGTCCCCCAACACTAGTTTACAAAACCATGGTGCAACTTTATTGAGCTCAAAATTGAAGGGTGACAAGGTTAATATGTAGCTTTAGACCTCACGGTTTCATTAACAAACACATTACAGGCTGTAAAGCTGAGCTGACAGTAATGCTAGGCCCAAACAAAGTAAATAATTACTGGCTTGGCAAATGAGGAAGTACTCACAGAGTTTGTTTACATTGGGTTTTTGGAAAATTCACGTTGGCAACAAGTCAAATCCAGTTCGACTAGCAATTGTGACAATCACTCACAGATGCTGCTGGAAGAACAACAAAAGAATGGATTTATGTCTTTTTTTTTCTCCCTCTGCATTTTTCCCCCTTTGTTGTCTTTTTTTTTTTCCTTTACCATTTTGGATCAATAAAGAACTTGCAGCCACAAAGATAAGTGGGTTACATGGCAGATGGGCCTTGGAATGTTTAAAAATCTCATGTTGCATTTTGTCTCTTGGCCCTCAATTGGAAAAGACACAGCTGTGTTCAAGCTGCAGTCATAAAACTCTTGCTCCTTGAAAAATGCCTATGGGTCCCCTTGGTAGAACCCAGTCGAGGGGAAGTCTGTACGAAATTTTCCATAGGAAAAAGGCCCCAACTTTTTTGTGCTGGTGTACTGTGAATAAACCATTGAATTCTGAGACCTGAAGAGAGGATTCTGTACTAGGGAGGATCTGTTACATTTTTTCCCTGGCTGGGCTGGAAAATTTTAAACAGGAATCAAGTAATAAGACAACTCAGCAAAATGGAAAAGACTTCTGCAGAGCAATTGAGGTCCATGAAATACAATTCGAAACAATTTCGGCATCCCTCTGGTTGGTATTTCACCAACCATAAAACTGGAACTTGACCACACAGAGTACAAGGGCTCCTAAGCCCTCAAATTTGAATTTCTGCATCCTTGAGAGATCAAGTTTCAGGAGCTTTATGGGTATATGCAAAGCCAGGATTATCCTAATTCCATGTCTACTGACTTCTAATGGAAAGAGCACTAACAGTCTAGGGTTTTCATGTTGTTTAACTGGATTGTTTAATACTATAATAGTATGCCACTGGTGTTATTATTATTTATGGGCCAGTCCCAAATCTACAGGCTTTGAAAAATCAAAGCCACATTTGGTGTCTGTACCAACAAATTCCATCTCCTTAATCATGCTACTTTTAAGGTCCTTTGGCATGAATATTGCATAAAACTAAAGATAGTTTATAATTTTCTAAATAAATATGGTATAGAATGGATGTGTGCCAAATGTAATAGACTTTCCTTCTATAATCACTTAAATACAGAGCTAATTTTCTATTTACAAGATCAAATTCACACTATCATTCCATCTAGTATTTATTAAGTGTCTACTATGTTCCTGGTATTCTGCTAGGTGCTGGGGATATAAATACAATGAATGAATCAATCCCTACTCTCAAGGGGCTTAATTCTAATCATTGTCCAAGGATAGATAATTTTCTCAATGCCAAACTTCAAACCTTTAGTGTTCCTTGAAGGAGAGACCCTTCCTATATAGTTAAACAATTTTAGATGAGAAATTTATTTGTAATACTTTTTCTTTCTGAGCAAAAGGTTCCTTAATCCTCTCTCCTCCTTCTATTCTGACTTCTCCAACCTCAGGATAGGGCAGGAATCATTTCCAGATGATGTGTCCTGTCCCAATGTCTATCTCCCTCTTACCTATTAGACATTTTGAATTGGAAGTCACATAGTTCCTCAACCTTAACATGTTCAAAACAAAATTCATTAACTTTTACCTATAACCTTCCTCTAAACTTCTCTGTCTCTGTCAAGGAAGCCATCATCCATAGAATCACCTAAGCTTACAATCTCAACTATCTCTTCTTCCTCACCCTCCCTTAACACCCATATCTAATCAGTTACCACATCTTGTCTACTCTTCTGCCATAACATCTCAAATATATATCCCTTTCTTTACACTCTCACAGTAGCTACCTTATTTCTGGACTTCATTACTTCTCATCTGGTCTATTGTAATTGACTTCTAAGGTGTTACACAGCCTCCAGTCTCTTTCTTCTCCTATTGATCCTCCACAGAATTGACAAAATATTTCCAAAGAATTTATCTAACTATAAGACCTTCTGGCTCAATAAACTCCAGTGGTTCCCTATCACTTATAGAATCAAGTGCAGATTCTTCTGGTTTTAAAAATCCTTCACTCCCTAAGCTCCAGTCTATCCTTTTTATTGTACTATATTATGGAAATGCTTGTTTTATTCCATAAATTAAAAATTAAATTAAATTTTAAAAAGAAACCAAAATGTCATCCTAATGTGTTCTTCTTGAGGTAGAGGCAGTCCAAGATAATAGAGTGCTGTACTTGCAATCAGTAAGAGGGGTCCAAATCATCTGGCATGTCCCATGAAGCTCAAGATCTTTCAACTCAGGGCCCCAGTGATGAATTACATCTCATTTATTTTTTTCTCCCTTTAATTTTTCATCTTTTAATGATCTACCTTTGTCTATTCTTTTATCTTAAATTACATATATAGCATAATTATATATAAAGAAACATATTTATATAATCTATAAACAATTACATAATTAATATATTTATATTAACATTAAATAATATATAATTTTATTATGAATGTAATAATCAACAAATGCAAACATTCACCCACAGAAAGGAGAATCAATGTACTTTCCAAGATAATCCTTTGCATAGCTTCAGACTGATCATAGAATATTGAACTTTTCAGTCACAATGACTTAAAGATCATTTATTAAGTTGTAATGGAGTTGTGATCTGTAGTGCCAGAAAGATATGTGCTGGGCACTATGCTAAGAGCATTACAAATATTATCTCATTTGATCCTCACAATAACCCTATTAAGTATGTACTTTTATTATCCTTACTTTACAGTTGCAGAAATTGAGGCAAACAGAGGTTGAGAGATTTGCCTAGGGTCACATAGCTAGTAAGTGTTCAAGGCTAGATTTGAACTCAGATCTTCCTGATTCTATCCCCAGCATGCCATCCATTGCACCAATCAATCAATCAATATTTATTAAGTACCTACTATTTCTAAATACTGTGCTAAGCACTGGGGATACAAAAAGAGATAAATTACAGTACCTGTCAACAAGGAATTTATAATCCAACAGAGGAGACAACACGTAAACAAATATATACAAATAAGCTATATACAGTATAAATAGGAAATAATTAAGAGATGGAAGGCATTGGAATTAAGAGGTGTTGGGGAAGGCTTCCAATCAAAGGTGGGATTTTAGTTGGGACTTAAAAAAAAACAGGGAGATCAGTAGTCAGAGCAGAGGGAGGAGAACATTTCATACATGGACGGCAGTCATTGAAAATGTCTAGAGTTAAGAGATGGAGTGTCTTGTTCATGCAATAGGCAGGAGGCCAGTATTACTTGATTGAAGAGTATGTGTCAGGGACTATACCTTAAGAAGATTTGAAAGGTAGGATAGTTTTAGGTTGTGAAAGGTTTTGATCACTAAACAGAGAATTTTGCATTTGATCCTGGAGGCAATAGGACACCACTTAGCTGCCTCACAGCTAAAATCACTAAAGATCCCTAAAATATTGAAATGGGAATATAAGCCACAATATGCCAAATTAGGAATATTCTACAGGTTCTCAAAGTTTTACTCCTATTACATGCCAACCATTCTTCATTGACAATAGATTCCTTATCTAGTAGTCCCCTATATCAATGAAATCCATGGCCCACTTCCTATCCCCACCCTATCTAGTACTTTGCAACTTGGGGATACTGTAAGTTGCAGAACGGGCACCATATTTATGGGCAAGGAGAGTTTCCTTATTTGGAATTCCCTATACTTATGGAATCACAAGGGAAGACAATGTACAAAAGACACAAAGAAGTTTCGTGGTATCTTAGATAGAGGTCTTGTCTTGGGGTCAGGGATACTAAATTCAAATACCATCTCATATGTATAATAGCTTTGAGACCATAAAGTGATCCACCATAGTTTTCTAATTCCATGTTACATCCAAGTTTTACATCAGAATTTCTGGTTGGAGTCCAGGCACAGAGAATTCTCTATCCTCATGATTCTGTACTAAAACAATCTAAAATCTGACTTCTTCAAGGAGATATAGTAATGGGATGAATTTATTTTGGAAGTATGTTGGCTTTCTGTCATCTCCCTTCAGAATACCTGTTCCTATAAAATAGCAGGCAATATAACACCCATAAACTGTACAACCACCCTGCATAACTCCCTTCCTGTCAGAATAGTACATTTTTTGGTTATAGGATGGACTCATTGATTGCCTTCAAATGTTTACAGTTAAATATCCTGTGATCAGGGCAGTCAAAAGCATTTCTGTAGGTGAGAATAGGGGAAAAAAAACTGGAAACTTTAAAGTTAAGTCCTTTGGAGAGACCCTGAGAGGGAGAAAGCGGTTAGAAGCAAAACGCTTTGAGATTAGGTATGAACCGTGTGCACTATCGATTAAGGCATTTTTTTAATCAATATAGAAACACTTTGCACAGAGTAGCTTTCAGGACCCTTCAGGGAAGTTGATTTGATTTAGTTCAAAGGTTAGGGACCTCTGCCTGCAAAACAGGTAAAGAAAATGGCACAGATACAGTTTTACAAGGCTTTAAATGCTTACATTTTCAGGACCTACAACTAGCTAGTCATGACGATTGAGAGTATAGAATTTTTTAAGAGGAAAATGAAACTTTAAAAACAATGATGTCTAAATTAAATAGATGTTACATTGCTAAAATTTGCAGAGGGACTCTAGAGGCTTAATAGACTGGGCTTGCCTGGCCCTATGCTATTCAGCCTATCCATTACCCCAATTACTCTGTAGCTATTTCTAGATAGCTGTGGGTGTTTGAAAGGTTCTATTAATATGTATTTTATAGGTTCAAAGATTTGGAACCAGAAGGGATGATTTGCCCAGCCCCCTCATTTTGCCAGTGAGGAAACTGAGGCCCAGAGAGAGATGACTTTCCCAAGGCCATGCAAGTAGTAAGTGGACAGAAACTCGTGATTCCAAGCTATGATATTTAGATAGTTGATTCAGCAGTGGCTCAGCTTTTTTTTTTTTAATATGTATTTTTTCTCTAAAAATATGTATTTTAGCTCTCTCCTAAAAGGGAACAGGTTCTCACTCTTTGGAGGTATTCAAGCAGAGGCTATTGGGTACGACCTTTTGTATATGGGTCAGACGACATGGCTCCTGAGGTCCCTTCCATCAACATTCTGGGGAAGGAAGTCAGTCTGCATTTTTGTCCCTGGTGATTTTTTTTAATCCCTTTAATCAGTGTTTAAATGCATATTTTCACTGATCTCTGCAGAGCAAAACTGAGGATATCCTTGTTTTTCCTTTTTGAGAATGAAAGGGAATAAGCATTTATTAATTATCTACTTTGTGTCCGGCACAATGCTAAGTGCCTTTTCCAACTATTATCTTATTTGATCCTCACAGCCCTGGGAGGTAGGTGCTCTTATTGTCCCAATTTTACAGATGAAGAAACTGAGTTAAACAGAGGTTTGGTGATTTATCCAGGGTCTCTCAGCTAAGAATATGAGACTGAAGTTGAAATCAGGACTTTCAGACTCCAGGTGCAGTGTTCTATCCATTGAGCTATCAGTTACCTCCTTTCTTCTTTTTCTTCCCTTCCCCTCTCTCCCTTTCCCCTTTCTTTCCCAAGTACTTAATCATTCTATCCAAATATTCAATGTCAGTCATGAGATTTTCTGCCAATGCAGATGAGCTGGCCTCATTTACAGCTTCTTAACACTATAGCATCTTATTTTTTAACTCCACCTTAAGGAAGTCTTCTCTTTCTAATAAAATAGTAAATCGCAAATGAGGTCAGTGTTATTCATTGTTCCCTATCAACAAGGATGGCCTCATACATAGGCAAAGTAAGCAGTGGTGCAATTGTTGTGATTCTAGGTGTATCAAAAAGTCCATCCTGTCTCTGTCATTCCTTGATACTCAAAATGCACAAATCATAGAATTTCAGAAGTATAAAGGATCTTAATAATTATTTAATCTAAAGCCACTTCTTTCATTTTTTAGATTTCTAGGACCAGGAATAGGAAGAGATTTCCTTCAAAGTCAAATGGCTAGTTAATAACAGAATTACCATTTCTCTTTCTACTATGTTATTTTGCATCTCTACAAGAGAAGATTCATTAACTTAAAGCTTTAATCACTGTCAGAAAGCAAATCTCTCTGGAAGAGTGAAGACTATACTTTATGCTATTAGACAAGTTATATTTTAGCTATTGATTCTTTCTTAAAAATAGCTTTTGATAGGGGAAGAGCCTAATAGTAAATACCTAAGTAGACTACAAAGTGGAGAAGGGATACAGAATTAGGTAACTGGGAAACCCAAAGCCATTTTTGCTCCACTTCAAAATGTCATCCAGTGTTCTGGGCCAGGCCTGACTCAGAGCAATCTAATTATTTAGACTCAGGATTGGAAGAAATTAAGACATTCTTTATTATAGTTCAGAACTAATGTAGACCATTCTGGTGATGCAGATCTGGGATTGACCTGAAATGGGGCACTGGAAGAACATCTAAAAAGCAATGAAAGCACATTTAGCCATAGCACGGAAAGGATATTCTACAAAGACAAAGCACCGATTCATTTAGATACAGTGCCTTTGCCTTTACATTGACTATGGTTTCAATATCTTTTAAGAAAAAGCTAGCCAGGACTAAAAGGGTTAAATGTTGTTCCTATGATCACCCCTGACAGCAAGGTCCTAAAGATATTTTAAGGGATTTTCCACCAATTAAACAGCCTTAGTTCTGCTAATGAACAACCCTGACCTTTGAGGTTACTATTCCCATAGGTAGAGATAATATTACCTATGAGTGCATTTTTAGTTGATCTTTCCTAGCATTCCCAAAACTACCTCTAAGGCATACTTAACTACTTTGGTAAATGAGAACACTGAGGCAGGTACTTTTTAATAATCTGTATTTATTTACTTATTTTTAACATTCAAAATTTTTTTGAATTTTATTTTTGAATTTTTGAATTGAATTCTCTCCCTCCCTCCCAAATCTTTTGCACCCACTAAGACAA
Organism: Petaurus breviceps papuanus; assembly: GCF_028583685.1. Lineage (NCBI taxonomy): Eukaryota > Metazoa > Chordata > Mammalia > Diprotodontia > Petauridae > Petaurus > Petaurus breviceps. Next base: position 1,921,858 of record NW_027186296.1, on the reverse strand, counting down.
ATGTTATATCAATTATACATGTAAAATCATGCAAGACATATTTACATATTAGCTATATCACAAAAAGCAAGAAAAATAAAGTAAGAAAATTATATTTGAATTTGCACTGAGAAGTCATGAATTTTCTCTCTGGAGGTACATAACATTTTTCATCATGGATCCTTTGGAATTGTCTTGAATCATTATATTAATCAGTGTAGCCGAGTCTTTCACAGCTGATCATCATTATAATATTGTTGTTACTATGTACAATGATCTCCTGATTCTGCTCGTTTTACTTTGCATCAGTTCAGATAGGTCTTCCCATGTTTTTCTGAAACCCTTTCATCATTTCTTATAACACAATAGTACTCTATCACAATCATGTGCTGCAGCTAATTCAACCATTATCCAAATGAGTGGCATCCACTCAATTTCCAATTCTTTGCTGCCACCAAAATAAAAAGAGCTACCATAAATATTTTTTTAACTTGTAGGTCCTTTTATCTTTTTCTTTCATCTCTTTGGGATATAGACCTAATAGTGGTGTTGCTGGTTCAAAGGGTATGCACAGCTTTAACACCCTTTGGACATAGCTCCAAATTGTTCTCCAAAATGGTTGGACATGTTCTCAACTACACTGACAGTTCATTAGTGTAACTATTTTCCCTCATCCCCTCCAGAATTTATCATTTATGTAAGGTGGTATGTCAGACTTGTTTTAATTTGCATTTCTCTAATCAATAGTGATCTAGAGCATTTTTTCATATGACTATAAAGAGTTTTGATTACTCCTAGAAACTGCCTATTCATATCCTTTCACCATTTATCAGTTGAAGAATAGCTCTTATTTTTATAAATTTGATTCCATTCTCTATGTATTTGAGAAATGAGGGCTCTATTAGAGACATTGCTATAAATTTTTTTGATATTACTTCATTGTTTATGGTACCTTTTAGCAAAATACAGTACACTCAATTATGTCTTTTAATTAGGTCTATTTTTGCTTTTGCTTTGTCTGAGACCAGGATCGCTACACCTATTTTTTTTTTTTTACTTCAGCTGAAGCATAATAGATTCTGTTCCTGCCCTTTATCTTAACTCTGTGTGTGTCTAACTGTATATTTCCCTCCATACTATTAACTTCTCTTTATCTTTCTTTCTCTTTTTTTTTTATCCCATCCCTCCTCAATAGGCTGTTGTGCTTCTGATCAGTGCTTCCTTTAGTTTGTCCACTCTCCAAGTATCATTTTTCCTTTCTCTTGTCCCATTCTCTTCCTATGTCCCTTTTTGGCAGTTTTCAATTTGGGATATCCCTTAGGAGGTGATCAGAGGATTCTTTAAATTTCCACTTTACCCTCTGAATCTAAAATATCAGGGAAATCTTCATTTATAATTTCTTGAAAATGATGTCTAGGGTCTTTTTTGATCATGGCTTTCAGGTAATTCAATAATACTTCTTATCTCTCTTCAACCTGTTTCTGAGATAAATTATTTTTCCAATGAGAAATTTTCCATTTTCTTCTATTTTTTGACTTTTTTAATTGTTTCTTGAAGTCTCATGGAGTCATTAGCTTCCACTTGCCTAATTATAATTTATAAGGGACTATTTTCTTCAGTGAATTTTTGTGCCTTTTTTGCCATTTAGCCATTTCTCTGTGGGTTTTTTTAAGGGGTTATTTTCTTCAGCATTTTCGTGCCTCTTTTTACCAAATTGTTAATTCTCTTTTTATAATTTTCTTGCATCACACATTTCCTTTCCCCACCCCCCAATTTCCCTCTACTAGTCATCTTGCTTTTTAAACTTTTCCAGAAATTTTTCTTGGACTTGTTTTCTAATTAGCATTTCTCTTTGAGACTTTGCTTGTGATTCTTTTCACATTGTTGTCTTCTTCTAAGTTTGTGTCTTGGTCTTCCCTTCCTCTTTAATCACTTATTTTCTACTCAAGTTCTTTTTTTGCTGTGTGCTCATTTTTTCAGCCTATTTCTTGACTTTCAACTTTATATTAAATTGGGGCTCTGCTCACCTGGGAGTAAGGAGATTCAGGCTTTACCATGCTGTTGTTTCCAGAGTTAGTTCTGGGGGTCTGCAAGTTTGAGAATTCCAAGGTAGTTTGATGCAGGGAGAATTATTGTCACTGCTTTCTTTGTGCACTGATCTTTACCCAAGAAGGGTCCCTGTTCCCCTGCAGCTTCAAGTACTAGGGCTCCTTTCAGACCTGGAATTGTGACCAGGGCCCTTGCTCCCTTTTGACTGACCATAGTATTCCTGTTTATCCTGGAATTCCAGCCCAGAACTATCTGTGGGCAACAGAGGTTACAATCAATGTCAAGTGTGCCCAATACCTGCAGAGTCCCCTGCGATATCTTTCTGACCAGTTTTCTGACTACCTTATCATGTCTCAGCTGGGAGCTCCTGAACCTGCTGTTACTACTGGTGGAGTTTCCTCAAAGACTCACCACTGATACTGTCACTGCATGTGCTACAGGCTGGCCCCTATCTTAGCATCACAAACCTGTCCTACCAGCCTCCTAAGTTGTCTTAGGATGAAAAAAAAATGTCTCACCCTGAACTTTTGCTGTCTCTACCACTCCAAAATTCAATCTGAGGCATTATTTTAACATTGTTTGGAGGGGAATGTTGGGAGAGTTTGGCTGGATTTCTGCTTCTGCTCTGCCATCATGGCTCTGCCTGAGCTAGATCCTTTAGAGTGAAAAAGTTACTCTCTGGATATGGTGTGGGTCCCTCTTTCAGTGTACTTAGAATATCATAGCAATGGTTTAATTGAGACACAGAATGTTAACATTGGGAGGAATTCTAAAAATAATGCTGTCATAGAATTTAGCAAAGGAATGAGTCATATATATAACAACCCAAACCTTCATTTTATATGTGAGGAAATGAATACCATAGCCTTCTTTAATAAGGAGTTGGATTGGGGCGGCTAGGTGGCACAGTGAATAAAGCACAGGCCCTGGCGTCAGGAGGACCTGAGTTCAAATTCAGCCTCAGACACTTAACACTTCCTAGCCGTGTGACCTTGGGCAAGTCACTTAACCCCAAGTGCCCCTCCAAAGAAAAGCAAAAAACAAAAAGGAGTTGGGTTAAATACCCTGTAGGAGCTTTCCGCCGGCTCTGCCATATTCCATTGAGTTGTCAAAAGGACGAACACAAAAGAAAAAAGGAGAGGGACATGATACATGTTTTCTAGGCCCTTTTGAAAACATGGTTTTCTCCCTTTGGCTACATATATGTGAATATACAAGAAAGGTGACATTGTAGATATTGAGGGTATGGGCACAGTTCAGCAAGGAATGCCCCACAAATGTTACCATGGCAAGAGTGGACAGGTCTATAATGTTACTCAGAATGCTGTAGGCATTGTTGTAAACAAACAGGTTAAGGGCCAAATTCTAGCCAAAAGAATTAATGTGTGTATTGTACATATTAAGCATTCCAAGAGCAGAGATAGCTTCCTGAAGCGGGTAAAGGAAAATGATCAGAAGGAAAAGGAAGCCAAAGAAAAAGGCACTTGGGTTCAACTGAAATGCCAGCCTGCTCCACCCAGAGAAGCACATTTTGTGAGAACCAATGGCAAGGAACCTGAGCTGTTGCAGCCAATCCCCTATGAATTCATGGCATAAGTGACTGTAAAAAAAAGAACAATAAAAAAGTTGGATTATGAAATAAACAAACAAACAAAGAAATATCCTGTAAGATCCCTTCCAACACTAAGATTGTATGATTCTGGTGACTTGACTCATGATAACATAGACATCCTTAAAATAATTTTAATAATAACTAGTATTTGTATGTCACTCCAAAGTTTATAAAGTGCTTTACAAATATTATCTCATTCTATCCTCACACTGAACTGAGAGATGGGGGCTATTATTATTCCCATTTTATAGATTAGGAAACTTACTCACATGGAAGTTAAGTGATTTTCCCAAGGTCACGTAGCTAATAAGTGTCTGAGGCTAGATTTGAACTTATATCTCCCAGACTGTAGGCATAATATTTTACCTACCACAACAACTAGCTACTGCCAATTTAAAAATTGTTTTAAACTCATTTTTTCCTCCAAGTATCTCATTTTACCTCCAACATTTATTCTATTGAGCACATAGTTCAGTCCAATATGTCCTTCAAATTGTGCTTTCCCCCCTTTATGTGGGAAGCAGATAGAGGCTGAGTTCATAGTCAGGAAGATACCTTCCTGAGTTCAAATCTAACTTCAGACACTTATTGGCTGTGTGACCCTAGGTAAGCCATTTAACCTTATTTGTCTCAGTCTCTTCATCTGTCAAAAGAGCTGGAGAAGAAAATTGCAAACAACTTTAGTATTTTTGCCAAGAAAACCCCAAATGAGGTCACAAAGATTCGAATATGAATGAAATAACTGAACAACAACTTTCTAAATACTAGAAAATAACTAGTTATAAAGACATCAGAGACAAAATATACAAATCCAGTATCACATTTTTAAGAAAGCACAGTTTCCTTAAGAGACTGACAGCACAGATAAAATTTGATGGTCTTTTAAGATAATTTAATGAATTTGTGTCCTTCACTAAAATCCCAACTAAAAGGGAATTCAACCATGTATTTCCAGAGTTATCGCAAATATTACCTTATCTTTCTTTTTTGCCCCCTGTATTTCCTTCTTTTTTTCCATTCTGAGACATTAGACAGGTCAGCTCTCCCTGACACACACATAATCAGAAACTCTGGGCATCAGTGATAGGGAAATGAAGCCAGGAGGGTGTAACTAGATTGCAGGGGTGAGGAAATAGGGGTGATTCAGTTTAAGAAGGTTTCTCCCTTTTTTCCCCCTGTTTGTCTTTTGGTTCTAATTTTACAAGCAGGCTTTTATAAATGGGTTTGAGAAAGATGACTATGAATCCACAGCATAACCGGGGTTTTGTTCCCACAATGATCATTAAAATACTAGCTCTGGTAAGGGTTAGGCATAGAGAGGGAAGTAAGCACTGAACCAGCTTCTACCCACCACTTTGTCAATGCACATAAATTCTAATTTGTAACACCCCTGCAGTTCCATTGTATGGCTCCATTAGTCTATCCATGAATTATTCACACATGATACATCATAATGGCATCAGAGCCATTTATGATATCAATTCATACTATTATAGAACAGGTAATCTGCAGCTGTCCAACACAACATGTGTTAATTAGAGCTCCCTGGAACTTTGGCAAGTAACTGCCTTTCCAAATCCAACCCATTCTTCAAGGCCCAGCTCAAGTCTTACTACCATGAATCCTTTTCCAACCACCCCAGCCCATACTGAGCTCTTCTTCTTCTAGTCTTCCATAGATCACATCATACAATTTTAGCCTTTGGTTCTATGCACACTAGAGCTATTATTTTATTGCTCCTTGTGCTATAAAAACCATTTGGAATTCTTTGGGGACTGTGGCCAATCGCTTCCTTTTGTATCTGTCACGGTTCTTCATCAGTGCTATACTCAATATATATGCATCTCTTCTGACGTGACTTCTTGGATACACTACAAAAGATATAACCTGAGTTCTGTGAGGCTGTACTGTACATGTGAAGCCAAAGTCCTGGACAGTTTGGGGTGAGTTGTGAATTCCACAATAGGCAGAAGATTTCAGTTCTATAAACATGCACAAGGGAAAGTGTTTTATTATCTTTTGCTAGCTTTGCTAAAGAAATAAGCTGCTTTGAGATTCTGTAAGATTCTGTTGTATTCTAATTTCATTAATAGTGTTTTGGTTAACTAGTAAACCTAATTGCCTTAATTTCTTTACTTTTCCTTTTTCTAATAGGCTGGGTCAAATTGTGGCATTCATTTCCTTTCCATTTTGAAAATTGTCCCAGGACAAGTCTATGCAGACTTCAATTGTTATAACTCTTAATACATTTCATAATAGCTAATATGTACATAGAGGCAGTGAGATGGTTCAATGAATAGAACATTGGCCTTTGAGTCAGGAAGGTCTGAGTTCAAGTCTAGATTCAGACACTTACTATGCCACCCTAGGCAAGTCTCTTAACCTCTGTTCACCTTGATCCACTAGAGAAGGAAATGATCAACCACTCCAGTATATTTGCTAAGAAATGAAGAGTTGGACACAACTGAACATCAAATATGTAATCAAAACTTGCAAAGCACTTTACAAATATTTTCTCATTTTTCATCTTCACAATAACCCCAGAAAGTGCTATGATTATTTTATAAATAAAGAAACTGAGGCAGAAAAAGGGTAAGCAATTTACCCAGGATCACATGGCTAATAATTATTTGAGACTGTATTTAAAGTTGATTTCCTGACTCTGGGTACAGTGCTCACCCTGCTGTGCTACCTAGCTTGACTGCAGAAATCAAAGAACCGTAAAAGATATGGCTTTTCTTCTGATGGGTCAGATGAGAAACCTAAGGGTGAGTTCTATCAGGGCTGTCTCCTAAATACCTGAGTGTCAAAGTTCAAGTCAACCTTTGAGTTCTAAATCTAAAATTAGACCTATTTTAATTGTGATCCCCAAATCTAGGGAAATATCGGCAGAAATTTTGATAATATAAAAATAAATAAATCAATATTAAAAAAAAAATAAGAGGACAGGAAGAGGGAATGAATTCCAAGCATGAGGGACAACCAGTGTAAACACAAAGATAGGAGATGGAATCTTGTAGGCAAGAAATAATAAAAAGACTGATTCGGACAGTGTATATAATATATGAAGGGTGAGAATATATGATATGACTGGAAAGGTAGGTTAAGGAGGTCTTTAAAACATATTTTCACCAATATTCTAATTTGATTTGCTCAATTACAATTAGAAGCACATCTTTTGAACATCTGTACTTTTCTAGTAATCCCATATGGTTACAAATCATGTAACACTATGAACTAGGAAGAATCAAAGTTGTAGATGCCCCAAAATACAAATGTTACACTGCTATATACAAAACAAAATAAGACTTAGTGGAAGGGTGCCAGTAAATTTGTAGGTGGGTGTGTTTGTGGAAGGATAAAAATTAAGATAAGGAATGTAGGGGCTGCATTCTTATTGGAGAGAGTGTACACATGAATGAGATTCATCACAGTATTGAAATGAATGATTTATACTTTATCCTGAGTGAATTCAACTCATTTTTTGAAATCAGGTTTTGATGTAAAGAGGGGGTACAATTATGAAGGGCTGAGTAAAGAACACCTCAAAAAAGGACAAAGAATCAGTAGGCAAGTAGTACCAAAAACAATCTTTTTCTACTTCTAAATTTTGTTTAGGGCTACTCTTATTTTATGCTGTTCTGTGACTTGGGCAAGAGGAATGAAGCAAGAGAAGGGAGAAAAAAAGGGGGCATGAAATTAAAGAGATCTCTCACAGCAACTTGGATACAAATGGAAAGCATCCCTCACAACAGCAACTGCAGAGACTAAGCCTAAAAGACTAATTAATGCCTTCTGCCATGTTGTTGATGCAAGTGAACATGGGATCTTAAACTTCATTCCCTCCACCCCTTAAATCTTTTGATTATCTTCCTACAACACTAAGTACAACTCAGAGAGGAAACTAATTGAGAAGGGATGTCCATTATAGTCAAGCAAGCAATCATGTTCTTACTAAGTGTCTATGATATGCCAGGTCCTGTGCTACGGCATTCAGACTTTTGAGCATTCAGACTTCTGTTTGGACTTTAAATTATGTCTCATTTCTTAAGAGGTTTTTGGAGGTTGCACAAGAAGAATTTTCAGTTCCTGTTCTATGTCATATCCTTGACCCCCAAACAGTAGCAATATCATCATTATTAACAACAGCAGCAGCAACAACAATAATTCAGAAGAAATTAATGAATACTGAATTTTTAGAAAGTGTTCTAATTAATAAAACTACTCATCTTGATTAGAGAGTTCAAACACTGTATCATAGAATTAGAGCTGGAAGCAAACTTAATGATCGTTTGGTACCAAGGACCAGATATTTGCCCAAGGTCACAAAGGTAGGAAATGACAAAGTTGTGATTCTAGCCCAGGTCCTCTGACTTCCATATCAAGCACTCTTATCACTATAGTATCAATCCTCAACTTGCCCAGAGGTAACATTCTTAGAAAATGGTGCAAAAATAAAAAATGCACATATTGATACATTGAATGGGCAATAAGAGTGGTCCCTCAAACATCAAAAATTGTAATCTTTTGCTAGAGATCACCGAAAATACACTTTTCTGCATACAATTCTTTGTAACAAAGCATTGATTCTGATAATATTCACTTTTCCTAAAATAGTAACTATAAGAAAAACTTCATAAAATTCAATACACAAAATAAAATTGGTAACATGCAAAACATTTTTTTGCTTAGCAATTCCTTAGAAATCTTTGACCTTTTGTGCTAAACATCTAAATTAAAACAATCACAACAACATTGATTTCAGATAATACTCATTTTTTATACAACATGAAAACTAATGTACCCTAAATTTGTCGTTATTTGATCATTTAGTCACCTTCAATTCTTCATGACCCTGTGGACTACAATACACTAGGCCCTTCGAAGTTGAGGAACTCATCTTTCAATGTTATATCTTTTAGCATTTTAAAACTGTCCATGGTGTTTTCTTGGGAAAGATACTGGAGCAGTTTGCCATTTCCTTCTTTAGTGGATCACCTTTTGTCAGAGCTCTCCACTATGACCTGTCCATCTTGGGTAAACCTGCACAATATAGCTCATGGTTTCACTGAGCTGCACAAATCCTTCTAACATGACAAAGCAGTGATCCAGAAAGGAAGTACCATAAATACTATGCAGCAAATAAAATTCTTAAAACTAAAACATTTTTAAATCTTACCTTTCACTGTGTAAAAACCTCTGACTCCATATTCAGCACTCTCTCCAACCTAATGATTTATTTATCTAGTGCGTATTCAGTCATCTCTTATACCAAAGTGCTTTCTGATACACTTGTAGGACTAAAAGATATCATAGAATCACAGAATTTCAAAATTAGAAGGAATCAGTGGCTCCTGAGTGACCAACCTATAACCAAAAGATGAATATACTCTACAAACTCTAAACAAATGTCCAGTCATTCAATTCACCAATTCCTGAAACAGTCCACTTTATTTGGGTTAGCTCTAATTAATAAGGTTTCCCTTTCCTCCAACATTGTTAAAATTTTCTTCTTTTTAATTTTGACCCATTGCACCTCATTTTTTTAATTAAGGATTCAACAGAAAAAAATTCTGTATTGTCATATGATATTGTCATTACTTTCCAAATATTTGAACAAAAGTAGTATGTTCCCATTAAGTCTACTCTTCCCAAGTATAAATACTCCCTTGTCTTTTACGTGATCCACTGATATATTATCTTAAAAAGACATTAATTATTTTGTTGCTCCTTCTCTTACTGTTTTTTGCTTATCAATGTCCTTCCTAAAATGTGGCATTCAGAAGAATAAGAGCTGATATTTATGTCTTGCTTTAAGGTATGTAAAATGTTTTACATATATTATCTCATGTGAGCTCTTTAACAATCTGGTTAGGTAGGTGCTGTTATTACTCTTATTTAAAAAAAATGAGAAAACAGAGTCAGAAAGTTTAAATGAACACAATACTTCAAATATATTCTGGCTGTCATTATTAAATCTTCACTAAGTCATCTTTTTGTTGCTTAGCAATGCATGTATTCCTGCAGGCTCCTCTTCTGATTGGTGAGTGTCAATTTCCACTTGAGAAAGTACTTGCAATAGTTATGTTAAACCAGCTTAGCTCCCTACTTTCCAGACTAATTTTCTTCTGTGCATCCCACATAGATAGTTTCCCCTTCCCCTTTCCAGCTTCCTTTTATGTATTTTTTTTTTTCGCATTAGGATTTAAGCTCCTTGAAGGCAGGAAATGTCTTCCTTTTGCTTGTATTTGTATTCCCAGCATTTAACACTGTGCCTGACATATACTAAGTGCTTAATACATTTTTTAAGTTATAGACTCTTTTGATCCCAGCATTGATTACAATTTTATTGTGGTATGATTTATAAAGGTTGTGTTTAGAATTTCTGCCTTAAAAACATTTATGATTTTTTCTGTATCATAATCTAATTTTATAATGATTCTATTATATATATATATGATATATCTATGTAATGAGATATATTTACATAATGTTCTTGTTCAGAGGACCCCATGAGACTTGCACTATGATTTGGGGACATAATTGTAACATGAAACTTGAGTTTTAAAGGAATACCATGAAAATATGCAACGAATACACAGGGAGCTCTTCTTTGCAACGGTAGGGTGCACAAGACCAGTTAAACGCCTGGTAGGATACCAGCTGCTCCACAACCATCTCTTTTTTCTCTACTGTGCATAGCTGTGAATGTTCAGGGTTGCCAACATGAAAGTGAAAATGAGATTACTGATTTGAAGTTGTGAAAGTTAAACACGCAAATGTTGAGGATTGACTGTATTTCACTGCCTGTAAAATCCTTGAAATTTTCAAGCTTTCTTGAAATTTATTCTGGGTATAAATGTGGTGGGGTGGGAGGTGAGCAAGGGAGTACCCAGTGAATTGGAGGAGTTGCTTCACCAGGAGCTCCCTCTTCTCCACCTCTTCCTTGTCTCCTGTCATTCAGATGCCTTCTCCCACTGTCTCTTTCTTCACCCCATCTCACATTATGAAGCAGCCATACTCCTTGCCAAGGCTAGCCGGGCTACTTGTTCAAGTGATCCCATTGTATCCTGTCTCCTTCAATAGATTGCCTCCTCTGTCTCTCCACTCTTTCAATTATTTTCAATCTTTTTCTGTCTACTGGCTCATTCCCTACTGTCTACAAACATGTCCATGTCTCTTCAATTCTGAAAAATAAAAAAAAACCTCACTTGATCTATCCCCACTCTCATCCTGTATCTTTTTTGCCCTTTTCAGCTAAACTACTCAAAAAGATCCTCTATAGTTGATGCATCCACTTTCTCTCCTCTCACTCTCTTTCTTAACCCCTTGTAATCTGGCTTCTGATCTTATCATTTCACCAAAACTGCTTTCTCCAAAATTACTAATGACCTCTTAGTTCTCAAATCCAGTGACCTTTTCTCAGTCCTCATTCTCCTTAACCTCCCTGTAGCCTTTGAAAACTTTCTAGTCAAAGAATGGAAATTTCCTGGGTAGCACCTGCCTTGGGAATTGCCTCCTGGTAGTTTGGATTGAGAATGCAGCAGAATGGCAAATGGTTGCTCCAGAGGCATGCCTGGTTTCAGTTCTAGGCTTGTAACTATATAGAATCTTATTAAAGAAAATTTGGATGAGGTGAAAGATGAGCCAGGATGATGGGAATTTGAGAACCTTCTTGAATATAATTTTTTAACTACCTAGCCATTACTGAGACCAGCATATGGTAAGAAACATTCAGCAGGGTAGTCAAATACTTTGTCTATTTTGTTTCACATAAATAAATTTATAAATATATACATGGAGACATTACTAGCTATTTTAACTATAATCTGAATCTGTGGGCCATATTGGATGGTAAGTATCATTTGTCTTGAACACCCAACTCAGCTCAGTTCTAAGGTCATTTAAAAAAAAGTTGCATCAAATCATCAGACCAAATAAGAAACATATATTTTAAAAGTAAGATGCTTAATGGGGACTAAAACAAGAGGACTGGAAAATACTCATTTCACATACTCTAGGAGATCAGGGCCTCCTGTTTAAGTGAATAATGGAAGGAAAAAATAGTGGAAGAAAAAAACCTCCTATCAGACCCATACCCTGTCTTGGGGCATGGCAAATGTTTCATATGTCTGCACAGATTGTACAGAAAAAGATCTGTTCATATAGTATCTATTGATTTCCATAGATAAGTGTAATTCCTTCTGTCTTTCTCTTTGTCTCTGCCTGTCTCTCTGCCTCTATCTTTGACTTTGTCTGTCTTTGTTTCTATATCTCTGTCTCTCCATTTCTGTCTCTGTTTCTCTCCATCCTCTGTCATACTCTCAACTCTTCACAGCTTATTCTCTGTAGTCAGAAAGCAGGTGTGCCATGTCCAGACTTTTCTTGTAACATCTCCCAGATCCCTCATTCATCCTTAAAACACCTTCACATTGCACTCCAGGCACACTGTCTCCAGGGACTGAAGTCTTGGGAACTTTAGGCAGTTCATCCCTGAGACCCAATTCTAAACCAGATATTGACTTAAGGTTATTATTAAAAAATAATCCTCACTCCCTGTCTTTGCTCATTCTTCAAGCCTTAAATTCTATCTAATCTGTGAATATACTTCTGAGCAACCCAACTATGGGTAATTTTCTCCTCCTCTGACCTATGAACTACTTTTATTTGTGCAAAAATGAGACATTTGGGGTAGCTGGGTGGTGCAGTAAATAGAGCACTGGCCCTGTAGTCAGGAGGACCTGAGTTCAAATCTGACTTCAGACACATAACACTTACTAGTCATGTGACCTTGGGCAAGTCACTTAACCCCAACTGCCCTACCTTTCCCCCTCCAAAAAGCCAAAAAAGTGAGACATTCCCTGTCTCTTGGTTTTGGTGAGGAAAGTGCTTGTAAATGATAAGGCACTATGTAAAAACGAACTATTACCATCCTTCATTTTTTTAGTCAACTTTGTTCTCTTCTTCATGTGTTCTGGAACTTTCATGGCACTATTTTATACCTCTGGCAATTTCTCCATGTATCTTCTTAGGCATCTCTCTCAGCTATGACACATCTCATCCATAAAACATTTTCTGAGTGAAAATAAAAAGAAATTATATTGTTTTAAGGTTTTCTAAATACTTTACATATGATATCTCATTTGATCCCCAAAACAACCCTGAGAAATTGGTGCTATTCTTATCATGCCCATTTCACAGATAAGGAAATTAAGGTTGAGAGAGGTTAAGCCAGTGACACTCAGCTAGTAAGTGAGGAAGAATTTGAACTCAGTTTTTTTTGATTCAAGCAATCTATCCACGGTACTGCCGAGCTGCCTTAAGGATATACCAAAAGTAGCTTCCTGCCCGCTACCAACTTAAATTTTTATGTTATAATTTTGTCATTATGGAATGAAAAAAAAGTCACTTTTCACCAGAGGTGGAGGTAACTTTTTGCTCTGAAATATATGATTTCTTTTTCTTATTTTTACTCTCAAAATATTTGTTGGAAGACATGAATCATAAATGAGAGAGGATGAAGGAAGACATTGCCTGAAGTCTAAAACAGCCCCATGAATGTATCAGAACCCATGGAGAAGAGAACTAAGTTGACTTTAGAGGATATGTAGGTCAGTCTGCTTATTTTATAAATTCATTGCTTTTCTATGAGGAAATTAAGGTCAGAGGTAAATTGGATTTCTCAAGAAGACATAGCTGGGAAGCGGTGGAAGGGGAGAGGGGATCCAATCTAAATTTTCTGATCCCATATTCCTTCGTACTGCTACTGCTTCTGGAAAAGTTGATAGGAAGGGGAAGAGAAGGAAACATTATAAGGATAAAGGAGTCTCCATTGAGTTTTTATGGAGTGCAACCTTGATATCCATTGGTTTCAGTTGTCAACCTGCCTAAGGAGGGAGATAGAGTATGCTTCCTTGTGGAGGAATCTTGGAAAGCTCAGGAAGCAGATGCCCTGACTTCTAGTCTTAGCTCTGGCAGTAAGCTTTTTGATCTTGGGTGACTAAATTCACTCCTCTAGATCTCAGTTTCCTTACCTTTATATTGAAGGAGGTAAATTCTGTTATCTGTGATGTTCCTTTTAGTTCCATATATCAATGTATCTGTGATCTTATCTACCAAAGATCAGGCAACAATCATTTTATTAAACATTTACTATGTGCCAGAGATTGTGCTGAGTTCTGGGGATACCAAAAAACAAGGCAAAGAATAGTCTGTATCCTACAAAAAGCATAAAATCGAATATGGGAGATAATATATAAATAGCTAGGTATATACAAGATATATAAAGAGTAGTTAAAAGGTAATCCATTGGGGCAGCTAGGTGGTAGAGTGAATAGAGTACTGGCCCTGGAATCAGGAGGACCTGAATTCAAATCCAGCCTCAAACACTTAACACAGTAGTCATTGTAACCTTGGGGAAAGTCACTTAACCCCAATTGCCTTGCCTCCCCCCAACCAAAAAGCGAAAAGAAAAAAAAAAAGGTAATCCATGCTACTGAGTCAGTTAGGTGACTCAATGGATAGAGTGCTGTTGCTAGAATCAGGAAGACCTGATTTCAAATACGACCTCAGTCACTTACTAGCTGTGTGAACCTGGGTAAGTCACTTAGACTCTGTTCGCCTCAATCTGCTAGAGAAGGAAATGACAGGTTGTTCCAGTATCTTTGCCAAGAAAACCCCATGGCCAGTATTGGTGTGCTATGGTCCATGGGGTCACAAACAGTCAGACATGACTGAGCAGCATCTATTCTAGTGTTGTATCCACCGGCACTCTCTATGCCTTTTCATTTGGTGTTATTTCTACATGTCACAGTGAATGGAGTGCTGACCCTGGAGTCGGGAAGACATGAGTTCAAATTTGACCACAGACCTGTCCTAGCCGTGTGACCCTAAGCAGGTCACTTAATTCCTATTTGCCTCAGTTACCTCAACAATAAAATGTTGATAATAATAGCATCCACGTCCCAGGGCTGTTGGGATGAACAGATGTGATAATATTTGTAAAGTGCTTAGTATACGAGTAGGCACTATAGGAATCCTTATTCTCTTCCTCTACCTCTTCTCCTAGATGTGCTAGGAGGCCTTCCTCTATCAAGGATTCTTAGTCTTTTTGAGTCATGGCAGTATAGTGAGTCCTCTGAATCTCTTCTTAGAATGTTTTCAAATGGATAAAATAAAATATGTAGAAATAAAGAATAATAGCTAGCACTCATAGAGCAAGGTTTTCAAAGTGTTTTACACATATTAACTTATTTGATCCTCATAACAACACTCTGGGGTAAGTACTATTACCATCCGCATTTTATAGATGAGGTAACTGAGGCAAGCAGAGGTTAAGTGTCTTGCTCAGGGTCCTACAGCTAATAAATATCTAAGGCACAGGATTCACACTCAAGTCTTTCTGATTCTAAGTCCTAAATTGAATCTCTTATCCCACCAAATTCCCAATATATTGAAAGACAGTTATGAAAAAATGAAATAAAACACTTCATAGATGCCAGTTTAAGAACTCCTGCTCTAATTTAAAAAAATTACGGATATAAATGCAACAATCTGAGTCACCATCAGTTATACCTCACTGACTACATGGTTGGCTAATCTTATTTTCAAATCTTATCTTTCCTCCACTTCTTTTTCATAGGCCATTGTTGGAAATATACTGTAGTTCTACTAGTCCCAAATTCCCTTTTGTGTGCCATGATTCCATCTGCCCTAAGTGGAAGGTGGTTTTAATTTAGTGGAAGGTGGAAAATAGCAAATAGTTCTGGTTTCAATCACTAGGAAAGCTGAACTGAAAAGAAAAAAAGAGAGTGAAAGCAGGTTCATGCCAAAAGTGGGATAGCACTGAGAAAACAAATGCTATGGAAAAGGAAATCTGAAATAAGCAGCCTGTGAGATTAAATATTAAGAACAGTTATTTCTATCTAGATGAATCTGGAAGAATATACCAACAGTGCAGTTAAGGACAGAGCCATCTTCCTAGCCTATGTGGGAAAAATAGTTTGGGATTTTGAAAGATACAAATTTGTTCGGATCCTGACAATCCAGTCTGAAGAGTTGAACGGTGGCAATATGTTGAAGATCTGTGGTCTCATTGATGTAAGATCCCTATCCATCTGTTATCCATCTCTATCCATGCTACTCCTGTGGTCCATATCTTATTATCATAGCCCATATTCTCTCAAAGAACATAAAGAGCTTTTGGAAATACCAGAAGCTGAATGGAGGTTATACTTGAGAATCTGGTATGTAATTCATATAGGAAACTCTTTCTTATCTATAAATTAGACAACTCTTTTTAGACTTGCCTGGGCTGAAAAAAGATTAAATAGATTGCCTTTGGTCATAGCTAGTAGGTACCTGAAGTAGAATTTGAACCCAGGACCTTTGGGGCCATACCAGAACACTATGCCTCCACTTTTCCTCTAAATGGAGTAAATAGAAAACAGAAGAAAGCTAAGTTTGGGAGCTTCTTCCCCCTCCCCTCCCCTTCTGTAATAATAATATAGCAACGAAGGGTATTTTCTCAGCTTGAGTGTTTGAAGAAAAGACAAAAAGTTGGGCAGTTTCAATTCAGGAGAAATCTATAGTGAAGATCTTGCTTAGAAACAACACATTCCTTATAGTCTAAAAGGGTTTAATTTTGTTGTCAAGTTTTGTTTCAGACCATCTTGGAAAGCACTGAGGGGAAAAAAACAGATTATTCAAAGCAACAGTGGATGGCAGTATTGGTTTGCAGCTATAAAGAAATAGAAAGTAGAATCTTTTTCAGAAGAAATCCAAGATTTGGTGGAATCTCTATAGGAGACTTTACAGGGCTAAAACAGTGAATTTTTGTTGTAAGTGTTTGAGTAATTTAAGAGAATGCTCTGATGATTTGGGAACATCAGATTATAAAATGGAGGTTTGTGGGTGTGGGGGTGACAGATGACCTAGAAGAAAAGTTTTTTTGTCTTGTTTTCTTTAATCAGTGTTTCAGCTAACCTTTTAGCACTAGGAATAAATGTGGTTTTAGATGAGGGTAGGGGGGGCTGGAGGAGGAGGAGGACCAAAAAAAAAATGAAGTTGGTCAATAAGGAGATTAACAACAAGGAAAGTTTATAGTTTCTTCTGAAGCCTATTATTAATAATATTATATTCGTTGAAGAAGAGTTAGATTAAACATAAGAGGCATTGGGATTTGGATTAAGAATACAGGGATGGAGGAGAAGAAAAAATGACACTGTGCATTTCAGGCATTTTTCTTTTTTTTTTTTAAGAGTACAATATGCATGGTGTTGAAAGCCTCATTGTACTGTAGAAAGATTACCAAACTTGAAGTCAGGAAGCCTGAATCTAGTACTGTTTCCATCACTAATATCCTATGAAAGAAGGAAGGAAGGAAAGAGAAGGAAGGAAGGAAGGAAGAAGAGAAAAGGAAAGAAGGAAGGGAAGGAAGGAAAGAAGAAAGGAAAGAGGGAAGGAAGGGAGGGAGGAAAAAAGGAAAAATTTATTAAGTGCCTGCTATGTGCAAGACATTATACTAAGTGCTTTACAAATATTATCTCATTTGATCCTCACAACAATTCTAGAAGGTAGGTGCTATTATGATCCTTATTTTACAATCGAATAAAATAAGGCAGGCAGAATAATAGAGCAGTTGCACTGGAATTAAGAGGGATTGAGAAAGATTTCTTTTAGAAGGTGGAACTGTAGCTTTAAAAAAGACAGGAAGCAAACATTAGGAAAAAGAGCATCCCAGGTATGATGACCAGCCAGTGAAGATTTAGAGAATCTGGCAGCAGAGTATATTGTTTGAAGAACAAGGAAGCCAGTGTCACTGGATCACAGAGTATACATGGAAGACTAAGGTATAAGAAGAGTGAAAAGGGAAAAGGGAAAAGATTGTGATGGACTTTGAATGCTAAACAGAGGATTTCCTATTGAATACTGAAGATGATAGAAAGCCACTGGAGAATATTGAATAAGGGAGAGGGTGATATGGTCAGATCTGTGCTTTAGGAAGATTGATTTGACAGCTGGATACAAGATGGGATGGATTGGAGAGAGACTTAAGGCAGGAAGACTTACCAGCAGAATATTGCAATCATCCAAGTGTAAGATGACAATGAGGACCCACACCAAAGTGGTGGCAATGCCAGAGAAGAGAAAGGGTCATATACAAGAAATGCTATGAACTTGAAATTGACAGAATTTGTCAATGGATTGGACATATAGGTAATGGTGAGAGATAGCAAAGAGACAGCAATGACACCTGGGTGCCTGGGAGGGTGGCTATGCCCTTAACAATAAAGTAAAGGTCAGACTCTGTAAAATGAGAGGGTAGGCCTTGGTCCTTTCCAGTTCCAAATCTATGCTCAGAGATTAGGCCCTGACAATCTTTTCTCTAGTCTAAGTCAAAGAGGAATCCCCAAATGCTGTTTTTAAGACCTATAATGGGAGATGAAGCATGTTTCACAAGGATAGAGTCTCAAGACAGTTGATTTCTGTTAAGTACATTAAAGTAAACATCAAATACATATGGTAGATGTTGCAAGCTTCAATGCTAGCTATTGAAAGGATTGAGAAATGTGGCAATAACTATCCAGGGAAAGTAGTATTTTATGTTAAATAATAGATGATTATAAAATACTTTGCAAATATAAAATATTTAATAACAACACCATACTGTAGTATAAAATAAGCAAACTAGTGACTTTATTAGGACTGATAAGCTTTAGTTTAAAGGCAGTAGATAGAGGAGAGAATGCAGGTCAGATTCACTAATTCACTTATTTATTTAGCAATCATTCATTAAACAAACACAAATGTACAAATATACAAAGCAATGTGCTGATACTACCTCTAACGTTTATGAGCTGTGTGACCTTGAACAAGTCTCAACCTCTCTGGGCTTCAGTTTCCTCATCTTTAAAATGGGAGGAGTGGGGAGTAAGGGAAGTAGATGATCCCTGAAGTCCCTTTCAGTTCTAGATCTGTGATCTCTATGCTGGGGAGGCTAGAGGAGTGGGAAGAAGGAGACATAGAGATAAATTATTCATATTCCTTGCCTTTAGGAAGCTTGCAATACTTTTGAAACAGTAAGACATTATAGGTATAGGTAGAGAACTTATGATTTCATTGACATAGGGAACTTCCAGATAACAAAACTCCTTTTCCAGTACACTTGTTTGTGGGGTACAGGGACCTCAAAAATCCCCTACCCAGAAAAATTAAAAGTCAGAGGTATCTTGAGGAAGGAACAGGAAGTTTATTCAGTTATTGCGAGAAGAGAATGTACTTTCTATCAGTATGAACCAGCAGAATGAGGCATATTACAAAAGACAGAACAAGAATTTATACCCTAATGCAGTCAAGCCCCCTTCCCTTCTTCCATTGGCTGGGAGGAGGGTTCTCAGTCTTGGTGTGAAATCTAACCCAATGGAGGGTAACAAAGAAACCTGCCATTATCTCCTATTGTCTGGGAGGTGGGACAGGGAACACGGTATTGTTCATGTCCTTATTCAGTACACTCCAAAGCAAGGGAGGGAAAAAGGTCATGAACGAGGGTGGAGGTTGAAAACCTCTAAAGGGACCTAATGCTGATGTGGCAGTAGTAAAAGGGGGGGGGGAGTATGAAACCAAAATTCAGGCTTCCTCCCCCAAAACTTATGGGCTGAAAAGTTTCACCTTTCCCATTCACTTGGATACCTCTATAACTTATAATCTAATAGAATTGCCTAGAACACTGAAAAGTTAAGTGATTTGTCCAAGTCCACACAGGAATTATGTATCATGGGCAGGACTTTAACCTGAGTCTTTTCACTTCCAAGTCAAGTTCTCTATCCATTATACCAGGCTACCTCTCATCCATATCTATCTATCTATCTATCTATCTATCTATCTATCTATCTATCTAT
>NW_027186296.1:1901290-1902309 GCF_028583685.1 Petaurus breviceps papuanus | reverse complement strand
TATCTATCTATCTATCTATCTATCTATCTATCTATCTATCTATCTATCTCTATCTATATCAGACTCTAAGTACACAATGTTATGAGATCACAGAATCCTAGCATCTCAGCTTTGGACAAAGCTTCAGAAAGCCATATGGTCCAACAATACATGAACAAGAATAAAACTACCTGAAAAATGGTCATCTAACTTCCCTGAAGACCTCTACTAAGAAGAAATCTGTTCCTTCCTATGACAGTCCACTATTTTTTGCATAGCTTAATCTTTGGGGCATTTTCCTTAAATTAAATCTAAATCTCTATTCTTTCTACCATTACTTTTAATTCATTCCTCTGAGACCAAGTAGAATAATCCCAGTGACTTTCAAAAACAGATGACTAAAATGGCACTTTTTTTTTGTAGGGCAATTGGGGTTAAGCGACTTGCCCAAGGTCTCACGGCTAGTTTTTTTGTGTGTGTTAAGTGCCTGAGGACAGATCCGAACTCAGGCCCTCCTGACTCCAGGGCCAGCACTCCATTCACTGCGCCACCTAGCTGCCCCCTTAAAATGGCACTTTCAACTAATGAAGGAAAACTTCAACAACACAACAACCAAAAAATCCTAAATCACACTGAAAGTTTTATTGTTGACCCAATTCTTCTCATACTCATGCTGTCACAAATTCCTGAGGACCAGAAAAACTGAACAACTTTCTCTCCTTTGAACATACCCTGCTTTGTTGTCTATGACAGACGTGGTTAATTATGCCTGAAATGCCCATCTCTCCCAGTTATTTTGCTTGAAATTTCTTACCCATCTTTTAAATCTTAAATCAAGTCTTCAATCAATCAATTAACCAGTAAGCATTTATTAATTCCAGGCACCTCCTGCAAGAAACCTCCCCTCATCCTCCCTGTTGGTAAGATTTTATTCCCTCACAAATGACAAAGTCCATTGTGTGTGTGTGTATACACACACACACACACACACACATATATATATATATATATATATATATATATATATATATATATATATA
>NW_027186296.1:1900584-1901280 GCF_028583685.1 Petaurus breviceps papuanus | reverse complement strand
ATATATATATATATATATATATATATATATATATATATATATATATACTTATGTAATGTTGTGTCACATGTTTGTGTCTTATCCACATGTTGACTGTATGTTCCTGAGGACAGGGTTATGTCTTATCCTTTTTATATTCCTCTGGCTCCTAACATAGTGCTCAGCACACAGTAGGTGCTCAATTGTGTTTGTCCTTTTTTCAAAGAGGACCATGGCATCAGGGAAATGATGATGTGACTTGTAGTTGACTTTGATGGGGGGGGGGGGGGCACTGTGTAAGACTACCAGGCTCACTTTTTCCTCCAGAGCCATCTGGATCCAGTGACTAGATATTCATCAGGAGGACTGGAGATGACCCAGGATGCAATGGGAGACCCTAGTCTTTAGGTTAAGGCCTTCTCACCTACTAACTTAGAGTGAGGTAACTCCCATTCATTGAATAGGCCTCTTTAAGAAGTGAGTCTAGGGATGGCCCCTTTAAATAGAAAAAAAAATAAAAAAATACTCAAGCTGGGAGGGGAAGACCCTCAGAATTGCTATTCAATGGTTAGGGCCCAAAATACAGCCATTAAGTCGAGCTTGGGTGGGGACCTATTGTGGCCCAATCTGTGAGCTTCAGAGTCAACTGGGTTTAAGATTTTTTGAAAGGAAAGAAGAAAGAAAGAAAGAAAGAAAGAAAGAAAGAAAGAAAGAAAG
>NW_027186296.1:1861147-1900484 GCF_028583685.1 Petaurus breviceps papuanus | reverse complement strand
AAGAAAGAAAGAAAGAAAGAAAGAAAGAAAGAAAGAAAGAAAGAAAAAAGGGAAGGAAGGAAGGAAGGAAGGAAGGAGGAGGGAAGAAGGAAGGAAGGAACGAAGGAAGGAGGAGGGAGGAAGGAAGGAGGGAAGAAATCTAGCCAGTAAACCCCAAGTTAAGTGGGTAATTTCTGGTCATCAAAATTTACCTTCTTTTGGAGAGGAGAAGGAGAAGGAGAGGAAGAGGGAGAGGATGAAGATGAGTTGAGTTACCCAACTAGTCTGGATTCCCATTCAAGCAGCTTGGTCTACTCACAGGTTGTAGTTGTCCTTCATTTTCTTTCTTTTAAGCAATTGGGGTTAAGTAACTTGCTCAAGGTTACATGGCCAGTTATTTCTGGGTGTGGTGCTAAGTATCTGAGCCTGGATTCAATCTCAGGTCATCCCAACACTGGGGCGGGTGCTCTTACTCACTTTGTGTCCTTCATTTTCAAAGAGGACCATGGCTTCAGGGAAATGATGATAATAGGTGCTTAATAGGTTCTTGTTGAATGAATGAAGTTCAAGTTTGGAAAGATCATGCAACTAACTCAAAATACCTGTGGGTAACAGGGAACATGAATTAGAGTAGTCAATTGAATGAGAATTCTAGAGATAGGGATAGCAACCATGAAGAGAAGAACAAACAAAAATATTTCTAATTAAGGGCTATAAAAATACTCAGAAAAAAGTTATGCCAAATAATATGTGAAGAAAATTTACCACTCTGAATACAAAAGTTGCTAGTCTCTGAATTTTATTTTTTAATGCTTTTTTAAAAACAAGAACACAAGTATAAATAGGAAATGACACTAATATCACCAAATAAGAAAAACTGAGTGCATGGAAAATTGGCGGGGGGGGGGGGGTGGATGACGGGGAAGGGAAACTCCTGCAAATAAACCTAAATACACCTAGATCATCAGTTATTTTAAAAAATTGTAGAATTTTAGAGGTGGAAGTTAACCTTGGAGACAATCTGTTCCAAGGAGAAAGACTTGTGATTGATTGAACTTTTGACTGATTTCATTGATATGGCTAATTCCTGATTAGGAAACAGACTCTATTAAATCAGGTTGGTACTTTCTTTATAATTTATCATTTTAGATGCCCAGTGTACTAAATGCTAAATGTCCTATCCAGGGTCATAAACCCAGTATGTGTCACAGGCAGGACTTGGACCCAGGTCTTCCTGTCTCCAAGGTCAACTTCCAGCCATTCCACCACATTGCCTCTTCATCTACTTCAAACCTAACATATGTGTATATATATATATATTGTATTAGGAAACCAAGGACCAGGAAATTTAAGTGACTCATGCCAAAATCATATCAGACCATTGTTCCTCCCAGTATGCCACACTATCTCTTTCAAAAGCCAACTTACTACCTCAGATATTATTTGTAAAAAGTTGTGTGGCATGTGAGAGAAGGGAAAATGGAGAATCCATTCTTAAGCAAGGTATAAAAACCAGTGCAGGAAATGCTAACCTGAACTTCTGTGTCATTACTATATTGCGTCCATGCCAAAAAGTAGCTCTCTAGACTAAAGTTGTTTGGGAAATTAAAGGTATGCAGTCATAATTTGTTGTGTACATTAGGACCTATTTCCCTTCTGGTTTTAATAAAAAATAAAGTGATAGAAATGGAGAAGTCCACCAATACCTAAATGCCTAGTAGAGGCAGTATTATGATATTTTTTAGTTTAATATAGTTCATTGGTGCTTTGTAGTAAAGCATCAACTCATCATTCTTATTCAACAGATGGACATGGCATGGAGAGATATCATGAGATGAGGCAATTTGCAAGGAGGATCAGAAAAAATAATAGCCTTAGGCTAGACTCCTATAGAGGAGTGACCAATTCTTACAATAAGTTAGCAACTTCAGAAATCAAATTAAAAAGCATGGGCATATCAGAATGCTGCAAGTGGCAGCCATCCATGATTTCTAGATGTCTGTTTGGGAGTTCAACTCCACAATGTAAATAGCTGGCAGCCGTTCTGTTGTATGCTAAATGTCTCATTACCGACTGTCTGAGAACCCAAGAATTACACACAATTAAGGGTTGGTACACACGAGTGGCCGAAATTGCAGTTTACTAAAGAATGATAATTGTTCAAGAAGATAGAATTGATGCATATAATTGGATTCGGTCATTTCACTTTTATCAAGTTTTTTTTTTTTTTTTTTGCTACCTTAAGTGCATTACAGTCACTATATGAATTAATGTGTATGACTGTAAATCACAGCTTTTATGACACAGTCCTCTCCAACACATTCAGGCTTATTTTTGTGTTCTGTTTGGACTTCTTCAACAGTTTTGCTTCATGCTAACCATATTTTTCTTTTATATTTCAATGTAATCCAAGGGACATATATATATATATATATATATATATGGAAATCAAAATCAAAAGTCTAACTGGTATTGAAATTGTTGATTATATATTTAATATTAGTATTAATAATATCATACAAATATAAACCTTTTCACTTTTCAAAGTGCTTTTCTCATACACCCTGAAAATTATTTAGTGCAAGGATTGTTATCCCCACTTTATAGGAAACTGAGTTAAGCGATTTGTCCACAAATCACACCACTAGTTAAAAAGAATGGAAACTCCTTGTGGACGGGGATTATTGCACTTCTGCTATATGTACCTCCAACCTCAAACATAGTACCTAGCATATACCGATCAATTCATCAATTAGTAGTTATTATTTATTCTATGTCTCGTTAAATGCTGAAGGTACAAAGAAAAAATGAAAAGTGTTTACTTGGGAGGAATTTACATTTAATCAGGGAAAACAATAGAGATATATAGGTGTATATGAATCCGTATCTGGGTGTGCACATATACAGAATGAATATACAATAAATTTGAAGTAGATAATAGGGAAAGGGCACAAATATTTTGGGGTGGAGGATCAGGAAATGTTCATTGTAGAAGATGATGCTTGAGCCAAGTCTAGAAAGAAGTAAGAGATCACATAAGGCGACACTGAGAAGGAACAGAGAAAGGATCGAGAATTTGATTGGACCATAGACTGCCGGAAGAACTGTAGTGTATAATGAGAAGAGAAAAACAGGTTTGGGCCAGGTTGTAAAGATCTCTAAAAGCCAAATATAAGATTTTCCATCTTGTGTTAAGAGCAATGGAATGGATTTGTTAAGTAGGGAAGTGATGTGATTAGACCTGTGTTTTTTGCAAAATAAGTGGAAGTTGTTTGGAGGATGGATCAGATCAGGGAGAATTTGGAGGTAGAAAATCTAGTCAGGAAGCCATCATCCAGGTTAGATGTGATGAGGGTCTGAAGTAGAGTAAAGTAGAAGTAGGTATGTCAGCATGAGAATGAGAACAATGTAAGAGTATTTGTAGAAATAGAAATAGCAAAATGTGACAACTATTTGGATATTCAGAGTAAGGGAAATGGGAAATAGAGGTTTAACACCAAGAAAGTGAACCCAAGGGACTGGAAAATCAGTTGTGCCTTTAATAGAAATAGGGAAATTCAGAAGAATGTGCACTTGGAGGGAAACATGATCAGTTCTGTTTTGGAAATGATCAATAAGTTATGATTGTTTTTTGAATGACTGATTAATTAAATGTGAGAGCTGGGACTAGAATTTAGATTTTTCTGATACAAATCTAGTGAGCTTTATGCAACATTATACTGCCTTCCAAATTGGATACAACCACTCTTTGGTTTGCTTCTTAGAATCATAGTGTTGGAAGGGAACTGAGCTATCACATGGTCCACTTCCTTCCCACATTTAAGAATCTCCTCTCTGATACCCTTGGCAGGCAGTCATCCAACCTCTGTTTGACCTAGGCCACTGACATGAGACCTAATACTTTAGTAAACATCCCATATAACTGGGTACTGCTTTAATTGCTAGAAAATTCTTTCTTATGCTGAGAAAAAATATCTACTGTCCAGTAATTTCCATATATACTCCTAGGTCTATCCTCTTAAACCACATAAAATAAGGCTAATTACTTTTCCACAAGACAGCTTTCCAATAGGTAAAGCCAGCATTGTCCAAAGGATCTCTGCATAATTACTGATCAGTTGTGAAGCATTGGGTTCCACAAGCATATTATGGAAACCCTGGTAGCCTGGAGGCTGATGTTATGTGGTGTTCATATTTTCAATGGCTATGCTTTCATGAACTATTCACTTATTTTAGAATAAAAAAAAAACCTGGTATCACCACCATGATGAGTCGTCAAAAGCATGAGAATTCTTCTTAATCATTTGGAGGAGCAAAGCCAGTCCTAAAAGAAGACATTAGGAGGATATCCTTTGACAAGACCAGGAATGTTGGAAAGAGGGGAATGAAGGTGCAGGGAGAGAATTATTTCTGTGTGAGGCATATTGAATTTGAGATGCCTGTAGAACAATTTAAGCTGTCCAAAGTCAATTGGTAGTGTAAGATTAGAGTTCATGAGAGAGATTAGAATACATAGGCCTATGTATATAGTTGAACTGACTAGAACTCATGAGGTCCCCAACAAAATAGTACAGAGCAAAAAAAGAAGGCCTAGGATAGGATCTTAGAGGGGTATGCATGGTTACTGGGCCTGACCAGCATAAATATTTCCCCCCTTCAAAAAAAAAAAGAGGCTAAGAACCAGTATAGTGGATAGAGTGCTGTTGGATCTGGAGTCAGGAAGATTCATTGTGTGACTCGTGGCATGACTCTGGGCAAGTCACTTACTCCCTCTTTGCCTCAGCTCCTCATCTCTAAAATGAACTAGAGAAGAAAATGACAAACTACTCCAGTATCTTTGCCACAAAAACCCCAAATGAGGTCACAGAGGGTCAGTCAGGACTGAGGAACAATAACCAGAATCAGGAGGGAACAATGTCATGAAAATTTATAGAGAGTGACCTGGATGAGCAATTGATTAACTATCAAATGCTGTAAATAGGTCAAGAAGGATGAAGTTTAAGAAAAAGCCATTTGATTTGACAAATAGGAGGTCACAGGCAATTTTGGAAATAGAAATTTAAGTTGAAGTTCAGATTAGAAGCCAGATTACAGAGGGTTTAGAACTGAGTGAGAGGACAGATAATGGAGGCATACAGTGTAGAAGGCTCTCTCAAAGAATTTGTTCAAGAAGTGGAGGAGAGATATGAAATGATACTTACCAGAAATGGTTAGATCAAATGAGGATTATTTTTAAGGATGAGAGTAAAATGGGCACATTTATAAGCAGTAGGGAAGGCACTGGTATATAGGGAAAGATTAAATAACAGAGAGTGGGGATGATTGGAGGAAGGGTAGCAGACTGTTGGAGTAGATGAAAAAGTATTTAGATTACCTTGTGCACATAGAAGGGTTGGTCTGGGCAGGAAGAAAGGACACCATTTTTTGCATACTGAGTAGATAGTGGGGGGAAATGTCTGGGTGAAAGGAGAAAAGAATGAGGGGATTAAAGAGAATTCTTGATCATGGTTCTCAATTTTTTGGTGAAGTATGAATCAATGTCCTCATCTGAGAGGGTGGGGTAAGGGGGTTACATGGGAGGCTTGCTTGAGAAAAATTGCAAGTTTCTTGAGGATAGGGACTGCCTTTTGATTGATTGATAGTAAGCAATAAAGGGTTGCCTTGCTGCAGTGAGGGCCTAGTTGAGATTATATAATAAAATTTTGTTGTAGTGAATCCAACCAACATAGTTTTATCTTTCTTTCTTTTTTCAAAGAATATAGTTGGTACCTATCATTTGGAGAATGCCTGAAGAAATTGTGGTACATGAACATAATGGAATAGTTCTACATCCTAAGAGATGACAATGTGGAGAATTCAGAGAATTTGGGGAAGAATTTTATGACCTCATGCAGAGTAAAATGAACAGAACTAGAAGAAAATTTACATAATAGCTATAGTAATCTAAAGACAAACAATTTAACACTGTACAGCACTGATCAATACATTGACCAATGATAACTTTCAAAGACTGATAATAAACCATAGATCCTGCCTCTTGGCAGGGAGGTAAATGAATGAGAAATACAGAATGAAATGTCTTTTTTAAAGATATGGTCAATGTGATCATTTGCTTTGCTTATCTACTTGTTAAAAGTTGGAGGAGGGAAACAAATGTTTGTTATGTTCCTACTATGTTCCAGACATGGTGTTAAGTACTTTATCTCATTTGAACTGTGATGTTCAATGTAAAGAGGGAGAATTATTAGTGGGCAGTGATGAATTTTTAAAAATACACAGAAATAAGAGGGAAAGTTCTTAAGGGAATACAAGTAAAAAAGGTAGTCTTGCTTACTTCTTCGTTAAATTTAACAAATCCTTTCAAATTATATGGAACAAAAGTTCACAGAATCATATATGATCTTTTTTTCTTCTTCAAACATTTCAAACTATTTGTGCTTTTGATGATGGATAGGTTTACAACAAAAAAAATGAAGATAGGTATTAGGAAATGGTGTTGCTGCTTGACACTGTATTTTGGCTTGTGATACACAATTTTACAACGTGAAAATAATCTTGAACATTTGTAATGATTGTGGGAGGGAAATAATGAAGTGACTGAAACTAAGATAGCAAAAGTAAAGGACAGTGATTCTGCTTTTACTTAGCAATCTTGGCATTTCCAAGGATGTGTACTACAGGAAAAAGAAGAATTAAATCCACCAGAAATATTAAAATGTCTAACTTTAATTTAAAAAATTGAAAAACTACCTTTCCAGACTCTTTTTTTTTCAATCATCATTCTCAGGTAAGCCAATAATTTTAAAATTATCTCTCCAGATCTATTTTGCAGGTCATTTGTTTTTCCAATGAGGTATTTTATGTTTTCTTCTATTTTTTCATTCTTTAGATTTTGTTTGACTGATTCTTGATGTCTCATAGAGTCATTAGCTTCCACTTGCCCAAATTCTAATTTTTAACAAATTGTTTTCTTCAGTTAGCTTTTGTACCTCCTTTTCCACTTGACCAATTCTACTTTTTAAGAAGTTGTTTTCTTCAGTGTACTTTTTGTTTTCATTTTGTCAATTGTATTTTTTAAGGAGTTATTCAATTTTTCTTCTACCTCTCTTATTTGACTTTTAAAATCCTTCTTGGACTCTTCCAAAAAGACTTTTTGGGCTTGAGACCAGTTTACATACCCCTTTGAGGTTTGAGATATTATATTGACCATGCTGTTCTTTCCTGAATTTGGATTTTTATCTTCCCTATAACCAAAATATTTCTCTATGGTCATTGTTTTTTTTTAATTCTTCTTGCTCATGTTTGCCTTTTCTGGCTTTTAAATTTGATCTCTTCTTCTGGGGCCCAGGGAACAATGCCTCAGACTTCTTGTACTGAGGGTTAGGGTCCTGGTTACTGGTTTTCTGTGCTGGGGCCTCAGGTGCTGGCAGCTGGATGTTGTAGTGGTCTGGTAGTTTACTTGGTGCTGGGCTAGCGCTGGTGGTGTTGGCTGGTGTGTGCCTGGTGTTGGCACTTGCCTGCTCTTCCACCCTGGGGCTCAGAACTTCCCACTAGTCTGCTGAGGTGGGGCTTGCCACTGTCCTGCTGGGACACCTGTCCTGTACTGGTCCCTTCAGCAACAGCAAGAGGGACTTTTCCTGTTAATCCACCTAACCTCCTGAAGTAAAAGACTGCTATATCCCATCTTTCTATTGGCTCCACTGTTCCAGGATTTTTCCTGGGGCAATATTCTTTTCTTTAAGTCAATAAGAGAAGGTAAGAGTAACTTACTGATTACTCTGCCATCTTGGCTCCTGGAAGTTTAAATAGATCAAAAGTACCTTTCCAAACAGAAGATATGCAATAAAGAGTTCTGGAAGTTTAAATAGATCAAAACTACCTTTCCAAACAGAAGATATGCAATAAAGAGTTAAGAGAGAAGAATAACCGCTTGGATATTTCAGTATCACCAATTGGTTGGACCTACTCTGATAGAGATCTCAGGCTCATGAACTGGGCAATTGATGTTTACCTTTGGGTGCCATTTCTAACCTGGGATTTGTGGAATAGCCATAGCTGCAAAAAAAAAAAAAAAGTCAGACTGACAGGAGGAAAGAAAGTTGATTAGAGGGATTAATCTATGAATGAAGCTTTGAATAATTCAATTCAGATTGGCTGGATGATAAGTTAGCCAGAATTATAAGGGCATAAAAACAATGGAACTAGAGTAGGGGGTGAATAATTAGGAAAAAATTGGATGAAATTGAGCAAAGAAAAAATTGGGCAGTATACTAAGAAACATTTTTTAGGTTTCTTGTTTTCATGTACTCTGAAATAAGTTCTCTTTTAAGGGAAATAGTAGAACCATTTCCCACCCCCTTCTTTCTTTCTTTGCATCATCTAAACTTGATTGAGTTAAGCAATCTTGTAAGGGATATAAGTTTATATTAACTGAGTGAAGGTGAGCTGCTCTAACAAAATGTTTTCGCTTTTGATTTCTGTGAACTGAATATGTTAGGGCTTTTGGTCATTAATTCTGAAAATAAAGGTTTCTCTCTGCCAGTACTCTCTATCCCACTTTTTAATCCTCCACCAACTGCCTATTCAAACCAATCTACGTACTTTTAAAAAAGAGATGTAATTGAATAAAAAGAATAATTGAATGAGAAGTTTAGTTTCATTTCACAATTCTACCACAGTAAAATCAACAAGTCAAATATAAATATTTTAAAGGAACTCATTTTTTTTTTTGTTTGGAATAGTCCTTGAATAGAAATGAACACCATCCATTAAGCAAGAGCTAGCAATTTCAGTTCTATTTTGAAAATAATCTTGTCTGTGTCTGTTGTAACTTTGAAATGACATAGTACAGCATTCTAGGCCCCGAAATAACCTACTGCATTATACTAAATTTCCTTTATTCAGACTTCTACTACTGTGATTTTTTGCCATTATATAAAATTTGTACTAAGTGATGGATTCTATTTCATACAGTTTGGAAGGTGGTGATGACAAAACTATCATTGTATTTATTACAGGAAAGCAGGGCCAACAGGAAGGTGAAGGAAATTCAAATCATGCTATAGGGGATCAGTTGAAGGAATTGGCATATTGTTGCTGTTCTTCAGGTATTCAGTCATGTCTGACTCTTTGTTACCCCATGGACTTGTTCATGGGATTTTCTTGGCAAAAATATTGGAGTGCTTTGCCATTTCCTTATCTAGTGTGTCCCCA
Source organism: Petaurus breviceps papuanus (assembly GCF_028583685.1). Classification (NCBI taxonomy): domain Eukaryota; kingdom Metazoa; phylum Chordata; class Mammalia; order Diprotodontia; family Petauridae; genus Petaurus; species Petaurus breviceps. The sequence continues at coordinate 1,891,292 of NW_027186296.1, read as the reverse complement.
TTTCATAGATGAAGAATTGAGGCAAAGAGTGGTTAAGTGACTTGCTCAGGGTCACATAGCTAGTTTGTGCACAAGGCTGGATTTGAACTCAGATCTTCCTGCCTCTAAGTCCAGTGCACTATCCACTGTACTACCTAGCTACTCCTAATTGGCAAATAGTAGGCATCTAATAAATTTCTGTTGACTTGTTCATGTGGAAGATTTACTTTGTCTCCAGAACATAGAACAGAGAAATGAGTATCAAGTCTCTGAAAGGCAGATTTTTACTAAATATGGGGCAGAGGGAGGGCGAGGAAATGGACTGCCTTGATAGGTAGTGAGTTCTCCATCACCAGAAGCCTTCAAATATAAACTGAATGGTAATTTTGGGGGTATTATTTTGGAGGGGATTTCTATTTTAGCATCAGTTGACATGTGCTCAAAGGTCTCTCTTAACACCAAGAATCGATGAAATGCATTGTTTTTCTGAGTGACAAATAACTAGAATAAATAAATGATTGTAAAAGAAAACATAAATTGTTTTGAAGTGTTCAACATGAAGTCACTTTCATTTTCAGAAAAAAAAACACACATAGCCCAATGTTGAAAAATAGTGCTAGAACTGCTGTCAGAAAATTGGGATTGAAATCTCAGCTCTGTTGCCTTTGTGATATGTGGTACCTCATTTATTTTCTCTGTCTCAGTTTCCCCATTTTTTAAATGGGGGATGGGTAGACTAGGTAATTGCTATGTTTCTTTCTTGCTCTTGGTCCTAGGATCTTGTGATTTCTGAGGTTAATGGAAATTACAAATACAAATTTTAATTTTGCTCATGACTATATCTGTCTGGAAGTAACAAGTACTTTATGGGAATAAAGAAAAATTCTCATATATGAAGTCAAGGAGGTTGTCTTATTTTAATCCAGGTGGGTCGTGCCATCCTAATGATGATGACAGGGTCAATGTTGCAAACATGACTTTGCACCCAGTGGGAGGGATAAATTCCAATAGTCACACAATAGTTGACAGATGTTTGGCATTTGTAGGAATTCCCTTATAGGAAACTGACTCAAAAGTCATTGGTCATTCCTTCTCGTTGACCACCCTGAACCAAGAACATTTGATCATTCTAGACTAAAGAGTAATCCTACTTCTGTTGGTACAAAATGGCCAATTATGGATAGAGCATGATGACACAATTTGCCTCCTCCTTGAAATGAAATGTTCAGTCATTTTGGGATCTCCTAATCTGTTTACCAGCTGTACTGATGAGTTGGATTTATTTAACTGTTATCACCAAGCTGACCTATGTTATAATGACAGATCATGTCCTAGTGAACAAAAGTATCATATTTCCCAGGCTTTTCCCTGTGAAAAGAGAAATTTATGTCTAAAGATTCCACTCCCCCCTCCCACTCTTTAAATGTAAATATGTCAGAGATATATTAAAATGGTATTCGATATAGACTACTATTTTTAAAACAAAGTTGTCATTCGACTCCTGGTGAATTGCTCGTAAATTCAGGACTGAATAAAGAGATCAGATTACATTAAATGCATTTTGGTATCTATAACTTTCTGCAATGAATTAAAACTGGCTGATCGTGTCTCCAGTGCATTTCATTTGCCGTTGATTCATGTACTGTAATATAACCTTCAAAATTCCCTTATGCCAACAAACTCACTCAGATATGCTGAGTGCAGGAGGAGATTAAAGTGGCTATAAGATTGAAAACTATACGAAGGCATCAGATAATGCAGTAGAGGTATAATGAAAGTGTAAACAAAGCCCACAAATGTAGAAATTACTGTTCATATAATCCACTGTTGAATTCAATGGAGAGTTTAGCTACGAGTCGGATATATATTAATACCCAACAAATTGGCAAGATCAATACGCTGAGCCCGTTTCATTCTTATTAAAGTATTTTTCTCTTTGTGGCTAAGCAGAAGCAAAGCGCACTATTCTCCATCAGAAAAATACAATATTTCCCCAACAGGAATTTAACATTCAGGTATACTCAGACCCATGGCTCTAAGAAACTTGCCTAGGCCGATTTTTCTCCACATTTTAAGATTGAAATGGCTTATAGAAATAACCTTCCAGATTTTCCATGAACAAGATTTTTTTTTTTTTTGGTCTTTATATTGTGAAACCCAATCCATTCTTTAAAGGCTCTTTAAGCCACTATAGATAAATAAAATAAATAAATAAATGGGCATTATTACCAAGCTCTGGAGGCTCTATTGTTTCAGGAGTAGCTGTGCCTATGGATGAATGCTTCCAACAGAAGTTAAAAGAGATAATGAGCCTTTAATGATACAAAATCAGAGCCTTGTGTGCCTAGTGAAGCTTGACACGAGCTGGCACTTTCAGCAAGCAAGGAGAACACATCCTGTCTCTTGGCTTTACAAGCCAAAAATATCCAGCAAAGGGCCCTCCTGGACCATGACATGTCCCCCAAGGTAGGACTAGGCTCAACTGAATTGAGATAAGGTGAGACTGATTGCGCTCTACTTCCTGATTCATTCAATCCAACAATACACATTTATTAAGTATATACTTTGTACTAGGCACTGGGGATACACAAATGAAATGGTACCTGCCCTCCAGAACTTACCTTATACTGAGATAAAACAACATGTACATAGATAAGTTTATACTATACATATATGTATAGATATTCATTTAGATATGTAAATATATTTATATTTGTATATTTATTTACATGTAAATATTTAATTGAGGAGAAGTGTTAGCAAATTGGAAGGATTAGGAAAAAGCATTTACTATACATACTTAAGGTCAATATCCACTCAGTTTCAAATCAAAATCTATTTTATTCTAACCATTGAATTATATATCTAGAAGAAATCTCAGAGGCCATCTATTCAAACCTTTCTCACTTACCTATGAGGAAACCAAGGCCAGTGGAGGTGGTGACTTGCCTATGATCACAGAAGTAGTAACAACAGGAAGAAGACTTGACTGCCTCCCCCCTCCCATCCTTGGGTTCCCAAGTCACTATTCATTCCACTGTATCACGGGTATTCTCTACCAAAGCCAAATAAAGATTTCTAGGCTAAATAGGTCAGACTCACTTTCTCCCTGCTTGTATTGACCAGGTGGGACACGACTTTGCTTTCCCTGGGGCCAGTTTGCTCACAGCTTTGAGGGGATCTGGTTTGAATCTTAACTGTGATAATGTGTGAAACACCTAGCCTTGCTTCTGCAGAGCAGTAGTCTGGAGGGTCTCCTTCTCTGTGAATGAAAGCCAGTCTCCTTGATGTGAAATCCTACTTGTTTCTCAAAGGATTGGCATGCCTGATATGATTAGGGAGCTTCAGTCGTGCTGATTATAAATTAAAATTAGTAAAAACAGATTGATCAGGAAAATAAGAAACATAAGGTTATACCATAGCACTCCGCTCTTGCAGTGATGCTTCTCAACAATGAAAATGGGCTTATTTACTCAGGCTAGTCTGGTTTACTAGAGAATTAAGCTGGAAAGAAATTTAGAGATCATCTAATCTGAACCCCTTATTTTATAGACAAGTAAACAGAGACGTCCAAAATCACAAATATAATTAGTGATACAGAATAAGTTCTGATAATAATTTTAGTCAGAAAGTAAATTGTTACCATAAAATTATATTTTTTCCCTTCCTACCTTTCTATAAAGGTCAAACAAATGGTTTAGTGGATATAATGCTGAACTTGGAGTCAGGAAGACTTGGGTTCAAATTCAGCCTCAGACATTTATTATTAGTCTTCTTACACTTTACACCTCCCCTTAGTCCACATCACATACACACAAGCTATTAGTCAGTGACACTGACTCCCTTATTACCTCTCACACATGACACTCCATCTCTCAACTCTGTGAATCTTCACTGGCTGCCCCTACCCTGTGCTTGGACTGCTCTTGTGCCCATCACCACCTTTTAGCTTCTCTACCTTTCTTCAAGTTCCAGCTGAAATCCTATCTTCTCTAGGAAAGGGATTTTCCAATCCCCTTTCATTCTAGTGTTTTTCCTTGGTTTATTCTGTCAATCCCCCAATCTCTCTCTCTCTCTCTCTCTCTCTCTCTCTCTCTCTCTCTCTCTCTCTGTCTCTCTCTCTGTCTCTCTCTGTTTACTCTGTCTCTCTCTTGATATAGTTTGACAGTTTCTACATAATTTCTTTACTTGTTGTCTATCCCTCTAGTTTGTAAGTTTGCAGAGAGCAGATGTCTTTTGTTTTTCTTTGTTTCTCTCAGCACTTAGCATAGTGCCTGGAACATAATAGGTGTTTAATAAATATTTATTGTCTATTTATTTACTGACTGTGTGAGCCTAATCAGTTCACTTAAGCTCTCTTGGCTTTAATTTCCTCATATGTAAAAGAGGGCATTGGACTCAATGACCTCAGAGATTCCTTTCAACACCAAATCTCTAATTCTCTGATCTTATTACCATTGTATTAAGGTGTCAAAGACATAAATAACTGAAAAGATATGAGAGTAATACCTATATTACTATAACTTATATGTATAAGGGATAGGAAAGGAATAAGCACTTACATAGCACCTTCTATGGGTCAGGCACTGTGCTAAACACTTTAGAAATATCATCTCATTTAAATTCACAATAAACCCGTGAGACGGGTACTATTATTATCCCCATTTTACAGTTGAGCCACAGAGAGTTTACAGGACTTGCCCAGGGTCACAAGCTAACAAATGTTGGAGGCTGGGTTTGAACTCAGGTCTTCCTGACTCCTGGCCCAGTGCTGTATCCACTGTACCACCTACCACTAGCTATATAATATTAATTCCTCTCCTATTAAGAATGATCCAAGTAAGTATGAGAATGAGTCATAGATGAAGCAGAATACTATTTTGTCATTTCTCTCTTATAGATGCTTTGAGCTGGAAGGGACCTTGGAAGTCAGTATGGAATTGCAGAAGCACTTGGGTTCAAATTATGACTCTCTCACTTATTACTCACATGACCCTTAGCAAGGCACTTAACTTGCTTGGTTTCAATTTGCTTACCTCACTGGATTGGACTAGGTAACCTCCATTATTGATTCCAAATCTAAATCTGTGATCTAAATCAATCCTCCTCATTATATAAATGTGGAATCAGAGACTGGCAGGGGCCAGTGGTTAAATTTAACCAAAACTTTTTACCAAAGTCCATTATTAATAGCAAAGCTGGGACTTTAACCTAGATTTCCTGATTCTTTATTCTGGGTTTCTCTGCTTTTTTATTCACAGTGTAAAAATGGTGACCATCAGTTAGTCAATATGAATTTATTAAGCACGTACTACATCTCAGGCATGTAGTGCTAAGCTATGGTAATCAACTGCATTCTTCTTTTTTCTCTCCCTTTCTTATACTAGACCAATCCCCAGCCCCTTAATTCTATTTCTCTCCTCAGATAAGAACCACTAATCAAGGAATGAGGATGGATTCTGAGAGATAAAAGTTGTAGGAGTCTAGAAGAATTGTGGGAAACCAAGTAAAGAGAAAAATTGCAGCATTCTTGTCTTTTTTGACATTTCACACTCAATGTAAGCTTTGGTTAGCATTAATCTGAAGGAAACAATGATCTTGTCAATAACTTGAAAACATTTAAAAGCTTGAACTTCATATTGGGAAAATTCTCTAAGTTACTTTTTAGTTAACACTGACCGTTAGTTGCGATATTAAGACCCATTATTTCTAAATCACTGTAGCTTTTTTCCTCCTTGGAGAAATAGAGGGAGCACAGGATTTAGATTCAGAGCACCTGGGTTCAAATCCTGACCCTGCTACCTTTGGCAAATCACAACATCTCTCTGGCCTTAGTTTCCTCATCTATATAATAGTTTATTATTACTAGTTTATTTTTGAGGTCTCATCTAGCTCTGAATCCTATGATCCTAGGAGCTATTCAAGAGATGAAGCTTCTAGGATGCTTATTAATTTAATGCTTGAGACTCCATCATTAGGATTATTTATTTGTCCATCAATGCAAATCACACATTTTTCAGCAAGTGGATATTTCCTTTCCCATCCAGAAAATGTCTGATAAGCAAGAAGCATAAGAATGACCACACAAATACCTTAAGCCTTAAAGAAGCGATTATTCATTTTTACCCACATTCCTCCCTATGTGCACCCTTAAAATAGCAAGCATTTTTGTAGCACTTTAAGTTTTGCAAAGTCCTTAACTCCTTTAATTCTCACAACTACCCTAGGAGGAAAATCTGATTATTGTTCCCATTTAAAAGATGTGGAAACTGAGGCTGGCAGAGGTTAAGTGAATTTAATCAGAGTCACACAATTATAAATGATCTGAGGCAAGATTCAAATTCAGGTCTTCCAGATCCCAAGGTCATTGTGCTAGTCACTATACCACCTAGCTGCCTCTCATAAAGTCAATTGTCCTCTCTTAGTCCACAGCAGTAAAATCTCTGCAGCCATTGATAACAGTGAGGAATTTCTTAGCAATCTAGATATCATTACCAAAAAAGTATGTTTGGAAAGTCCAGATAATTCCATAAGTTCACCTAAAGCAACTTGGTAAAAAGGTTCAAACAGTAGCCCAGTGTTTTCAGTGCTGCATAAGATATCAGAAGCAATTGTGAGTAATGTTTCTTCTAGAATGCTTGGCTATTTATATGGGCGATGAGCATTGGAAAAAGCACCAAAATCCACTGAAGAGTTCTTTTAATAGCAGAATTGACCAAATGGAAATACATATGTATGCGTGCAGACACAGACACAAACACAGACACACGCACACAAATTCACTGAAGAAAACAACTCTTTAAAAGTAGAATTGCACAAATGGGAAAAAATTAGAAAATTGAAGAAAATTCCTTAAAAATTAGAATTGGGCAAGTAGAAGCTAATGATTACATGTGACATCAAGAAACAATGAAACAAAATCACAGGAGTGAAAAAATAGAAGAAAATGAGAAATGCCTCACTGGAAATATAACTGACCTAGAAAATTGATCAAGGCGAGGTAATTTAAGAATTATTGGACATGGGGCAGCTAGGTGGTGCAGTGAGTAGAGAGTTGGCCCCAGAGTCAGGAGGAACCGAGTTTGGTTCTGGCCTCAGACACTTAACACCCACACAAAAATACTAACCGTGTAACCTTGGGCAAGTTACTTAACCCCAATTGCCCTCCAAAAAGCAAAAAACAAAACAAACCAAAACAACAACAACAAAAAAGAATTATTGGACTACCTGAAATCCATGATCCAAAATAAAGAGTGTAGACATAATATTGCAAGAAATTATTAAGGGAAACTAGCCTGATATCCTAGAACTAGAGATAAAATGTAAATCAAAAGAATCTACTAATCTCTTCCTGGAGGAGTTCCCAAAATGAAAACAGCCAAATTCTTGAGCTCAAGGTCAAGGAGAAAATTTGATTTTCAAGTATAAGACTCAAGAGAAGTATAAAAAAGTTAAATGTGAAAGAAAAATCATAAAAGATTCAATTAATTTTAAAATGTTTACATTATAATTGGGAAGATGATATGAGTAACTCCTAAGAATCTTATCATTATTAGGGCAGTTAAAAGGAGTATGCATAGACAAAGGGCAAAGGTGTGAGTTGATTATGATGGGAGGACATAAAGAAAAAGTTAAGGGATCAGAAAAAGGGATGCATTGGGAGATAGGTGGAGGAAGAGTAGAATGGGGGTAGATTCTATCACATAAAAGAGGTGCCAAAAAGCTTTTACAAAGGAGGGAAAGACAGGGGATATAGAATGCTTAAACTTTACTCTCCCTGGAATTTGTTGAAAGAAGGAAGACACATACTCAGTTGGGTAAAGAAATCTATCTTACCTTACAGGGAAGCAGGAGGGGAAGGGAATAATAGAAGAGAGGGCAAATTGGGGCTGGTGGTGGTACGAAGCAAAACACTTTTGAGGAGAGATAGAGTGAAAGGAGAGAGAGGAAGAAGGATAAGCCAAGGTAAAATAGAATGCAGCAAAATACACAGTGAGGAATCATAACTGTGAATGTGAATGGGATGAATTCATTCATAAAATAGAAGTTTCTAGCAGAGTGAATTAAAAAACACAAATCTACAGTATGTCATTTACAAGAAATGCTCTGGAAGCAGAGAGACACACACAAAGTAAATGTAAGCGGATAGAGCAGAATCTATTATGCTTCAGCAGGAGTAAAAAAAACCAAAAAAAACAGAAGTAGCCATCATGATCTCAGTCAAAGCAAAAGCAAAAATAGATCTAGTGAAAAGAAATAGACAAGGAAACCACCTCTTGCTAAAAGATACCATAGACAATGAAGTAATATCAATACTAAATATAATGCAGCAAATGGTTTGTCATCCAAATTCTTAAAGAAAAAAATAGATAAATGAGTTACAGGAGAAAATGGTCAACAAAACTATGCTATTGAGATACCTCAAATTTCCCCTCTTAGAACTAAATACATTTAGCCAAAAGAAAAAAAAATAAGAATAAAGAAGATGAATAGAATTTTTAAAAAAAATTGGATATGATAGACCTTTAGAGAAAATTGAATGGGAATAGAAAGGAATATACCTTTTCCTCAGCAATTTATGGCACCTGCACAAAAATGGACCATGTATTAGGGCATAAAAACTTCACAATTGAATGCAGAAAAACAGATTTATTGGATGCATTCTATTCAGATCATAATGTAATAAAAACAACACTCAATAAATGGCCATTGAAACATAGATTGAAAATTAATTGGAAACTAAGTAATCTAATTCTAAGGTATCCTAAAGAATGAGTGAGGCAAAGACTAAATCATAGAAACAAAAAAATAATTTCATCAAAGAGAATGACAACAATGATACAGCATGGCAAAATTTATGTGATGAGGCCAAAACACTACTTAGGGCAACTTTTATATCTCTAAACAGTTACAACAAAATAGAGAAAGAATAGATCAATCAACTGGGTATTCAACTAAAAAATGATAAAGAGAACAAATTCAAAATCCCCAATTAAAAACTAAACTGGAAATCAAAAGAGAGATTAATAAAATTGAAAGTAAGAAAACTAATAGATAAAACTAGGATTGTTTTTTATTTTAAAAAATAGGTAAACCATTGGTTAATTTGATAATATGTCACAACTTGTTTAGCCATTCCCAATTGATGAGCATCCTCTCAATTTTTAATTCTTTGCAATACAAAGAACTGCTAGAAATATTTTTGTACATATTGTACATATGTCCTTTTCCTTTTTCCTTTATCTCTTTGGGATATAAATCTATTACATCATCCATTTCTTTTCCTAATTTTTCCTCTACCACTCTTAGCTCTCTCTTTAACTTTTCCAGAAATTCTTACTTGTCTTGGGTTCAATTAACATTTTTCTTAGAGTCTTTATTTATGACTGTTTTCACATTACTGTCTTCTAGGTTTGTCTTGGTCTTCCCTGAACTTGTAGTAGCTTTTTATGGAAAAGTTCTTTCCTATTGTTGCTGTTTGCTCATTTTCCCTGTCTATTTCTTCATTTTAAATTTTATGTTAAAGTTGGGTTCTGCCCACCTGGGGGTGGGGCAGCACTATGCTAAACTTTACGCTTTTTCATGTTTCTATTTTCAGAGCTAGTTCTGGATGTCTAACAAGTTTTCAATGCTTCCAAGGTGGTGTGATCAGGGAGAGGTGTGGTCGCCATTCTGTTGGTCTGTACCCTGGCCTTTACTTAGGAAGGGCGCCGGCTCCCCTGCAGTTTCAAGCATTAGTGTTCCTCTTAACATTGAAACTTTGATCAGGGCTCCTGTTCACTTATTTCTTATCACAAGTGCCCCTCTCCATCCTGGGATTGGAAGCCAAGGTCCTCTGCAGTCTCTTTCTTTTTGTCTGACCCCTTTACCATCTCTGAGTGGAGAGTTCCCAAAGATGCAGCTGTTGTTGTCACCTCCAAGGCCCACCACTAGTACATCTGCTGTGTTTCAGCCTATACCCACCCCAGTGTCACAGATCCACAGGTCTCTCCTGTGTACCTCCTAAGTTGTCTTAGGCTTAAAAAAAATCTCCCTTTGACCTTTTGCTTGTTCTGTTGCTCCAAACTTTTATTTGGGGTATTATTTTAAATTTATTTGGCGTCAAATGCTAAGAGAATTATGCTGGGTCCTGGCCTGACCTCTGCCATCTTAGTTCTACCAGTGCTAGGGATTTAAAAAAAAACAGTCCCTGACCTCAAGGAGGTTACATTTTATTGAGAAGAAACAACATCTAGTTAGGGTGAAAAAGTATTTATTTGAGGGAATCAGGAAAGGCATCTTGTAGGTATTGGCATTGAACTTTGAATTAAGTTAGAAGTTATGATAACATAAGCAAAAATCCACATCCATGGTCTCCTTCTGTAATGAAGAGAGGGAAGTTCATTTTCTCAAACTTCTCCAGAGTCAAATTTGTATTATAATTATACAGTTTTCATTTTGAGGTTTTTTGTTCCTCTCATTTAGATTGTTTAAATTAATATGTATGTTGTTTTCCTGGTTCTCCTTACTTCTCTCTGCATAAATTCATATAAACCTTTCCATGCTTCTCCATATTCTTAATGCCCAAACTTTTTGTGGAACACCAATATTTCATTGCATTCATTTATCATATTATGTATAGTTGCCTCTTAACTGATGGTAACATTAATTTTACATATGAGGAAACTGAGACTCAAAGTGCATCAGTGACTTACCCACCATTGCATAATTCTTAAGAAAAAGGAAGAGCACTGGGTGTGGTGGCTCATCCAGAGACAATGGAAAGTTAAGACTGGTGGATTGATTGAGTTTAGGAGTTCTGAGCTGTAGAAGGTCTAAAACAAGTTAATGATCTGCATTAAGTTCAGTGGAGGAAGGGGGTGCAGGGACAGAACCAAACTGTTTAAGGAGTAGTAAACCAGTCAATGTGCAAAACAGAGCAGGTCAAAGCTTCCATGTTGATCAATACTGGGATTTAGTTGAAAGACCTGGTCTTTAAAAAAAAAATCAGGGAAGATTTGATTGTAGGCTCTTCTGACTCAAACTTCAGGATGCTATCCACTATTCTACACTGTTTCTCCACCTACTTAACTGGCCACATTAGAGTGTTGTTAGCATAAAATATGGGAAAGAATTTGTACAGTGTAAAACATTACCTGAATGTAAATCATTATTATTGAAGATGAAAGAAATGAAGATTACAATAAAAGAAATGTAAAATCAGGGAATAGAACTCCATACTGTAAGCATAAACATTTATAAATAGTCACAAGATTAGGTTAGAATAATGTATGTTTCTTTTTTTTGGAGGGAAGGCAATCAGGGGCCAGTGACTTGCCTAAGGTCACACAGCTACTAAGTGTCAAGTGTCTGAGGTTGGATTTGAACTCAGGTCCTCCTGACTTCAAGGCCCATGCTCTATTCACTGTGCCACCTAATTGCCCCGATTTATTTTCTTTTAAACATATATTAATTATACTGTATATATTGCTATTGTATAGATAGTTTTATATATAAACATATGTAAGTATATGTAAATAATTAAAATAAATAATTATACGTAATTATATAACATAGCATATGTATACATCTCTATATATGCATACATATGTACATATGTCTATATATGCATGCATATATTAGCTCTAAATCTATCATCCTATATATGGATCAACCTATATATGGAATTGGAAAGGAAAACCTAGTTTTAAATGTCAAGGGAAAAGGTATTGGAGGGTAACTGAAACTCCAAATATGTTCCATGTAAATTCCTTTCCTGAACAGGAAGGCTTTAGGATACTTAATTCTCCTCACATAGACATTACGAGGCTTTCTTAAGTGCTCTCTGGCAAAGCAAATGTTTTCGTTGGAAGCTAGTCATAATACCATATACTGGAGGTTTCCAGGACACTGGTGATGGTCCAAATTATGTGACTGGTTCAGCATTGACATGAAAGTTCTTAGGAAAACCTGCAGGGTAACTGGGGTTTTTTTCGTTCTATGAATTGAGGTTTTTGGCTGCCTGGAGAACATGCATACAATGTATGCCAGGATGTCCATGGTAATGAAGGACGGATTCAAAAGAATTAAATGTCAAATATTCCTATTGTTAAAGAACAGTAAATTCCATTAATTATGCCTTGTATTGTTTCTCCTGTGCTGCTTGAAGGGTGCATTCTTGGGCTGATAATCAGCTGCAGTTAGAGAACACTGGAAATAATGGGGATAAAAAAATTAAGATTTAAGTGAACCTCCAAGAAATGTAGGTTCTTCTGATTTAATCAGTTGACATCTTTGAAAAATGACTGATGTTCACAAGGATGTGAAAATATTGTGGCTTGTGATGGTTTCGACTTGGAAAATAAATAAGGACAAACAGAAGTATGATTGCTTTCTTTGTTCCACCCCCTCCTCCCACTCCCTCACTCTTACTGAGGCTGCTCTCTGCTCCAATGTTGTCCTCAAGTGCCTCCATCCCAACTTATTTTTCCAGTCTCTCACCCTCAAATCTGGCTTCAATTGCCTTTCTAGGCAGATTGTTCCACATGGTCAGGCATTTCAATAATAGTCTTGCTGCTTCCAAACACTTTCTTTTCTCTGAGCCTCCTGTTTTCTAAGTTGAATAGTGTTGTTGTTTTAAAATTTTTTAATCTCCCTATCTCATCCAGGCATTAAGTGCAGTGGGTACTCATAGACTGGATACTGATAAGCTCAAAAATTTTTAATTTCTTTGATTCTAATCTGGGCCAATTTCTCCCATCTTACCCCCCTGACAGGAGTCTCCATATTAATTCTGGACTTGGTGTAGACACCCAATAAACTTAACTTACTGCAACTCAGAACTCCAGTGCTCAAGTGATCTTGAACCCTCTGTGTCCCTAGTAGCAAGGAATAAAAGCATGAGGCACCACTTCCCATTGTCTGTATTTTAAATTCAATCATCTCTGCTCCCTCACTCCACCTATTCTGGAATCTTACTCTGGAAATTATCTACTTTTTTGCTTATTCTTCAAGTCTTCTCTCTTCTTTTTCTCCTTTCCATCTTCCCAAGAACATTCTATGGCAATCTCACCATCCTATAAACCTATTCTCCCTATTCTAAAAAATAAAAAAAAAAACCTTTTTTTTTTTTACCTTTGCTACCTAATTGAATTAACATCATATCCTTCTACTTCCTTTGGCTGTCAAAGTTTCAAGAAAGTAGTCTACACTCACTGACCCTTTCTCCTTACTACTCATCATTCTTCAGCCTTTTGCTATCTGACTTCCTTCCCCACCATAGAATAAAAATGTTCTTCTAAAGGTTACCAATGACCTCCTAGGTTAACTCTTCCTTTCAAGGCTCAACCCCAGCACTACACCATGAAGCCTTCCTTGATTACTAAAAGTAATCTCTCCTTCCTCTTAGCTTGTGCCTTTATTATAGGTACTTGATATACTATTTCTATTAATAAAATTATTTGTGTACACATCTTCTTTTCAGCATTTAATATGAAATCCTTATAGGCAAGGACTACATTTTATTGATATTCATATCCTCCGCAAAGGATAATATGTACTCACCATATTGTAGTTGTTCAACAAATAGCTGTTGGTTTAATTATTATTATTATCAAAGATGATATGAATAATCATTTTTGTTACTTATATTTACATAATTTAATTTTTGAAATTCATGCTACCTTTTTTTTTTGGTGAGATTTATAGTGGAATAACAAAGGCTCAACTTCCAACTCAGCACCTATGTGACGTTGGACAAGTCATTTAAACTCTGAGATTTCATTCTTCAACTGTGAAATAAAAGGGTTTGATTGGATACCTTCTAGGTTCTCTTGCAGTTCTACATCTATAAAATTATAAATTATAAAAAAATATACTTCCTAACAAATTGCCATTTAAAGTACATTCCTCACAAAATAGATCACCAGTTGTAATAGAGAGAAGAAATATGCCCTTTCACTTTTGCTGTACAGTACTAGCTCTGACTCTTGGAAATAGTGAGACACCACATATTAGAGTTGGAAGGGAATGATCGTATAGTCAATCTGAAAAGGAATCATCATTGTAATATAGCTGACAAGTGGTCATCTGACCTCTACGTAAAGCCCACCTGTGAAGGAGAAACAATAACATACCAAAGCAGATCATTCCATCTCATAGTACTTCTGATTGCTAGGGAAAATTCTCCTGACTGATGTCTTGATAGACTAATCTTGTCTCCCTGCAACTTTATCTGTTGTTTTTGATTCTACCTTCTGGAGCTAAAAAAAGCCAAAAATCGAATACCTCTTCAACATAATTATACTTCAAATATCTAAAAATAGGTACCATGTCCCATATAGGTATTTTATTCTCTAGGCAAAGCACCCTCAACTGTTTCAACTCATTCCTCATTCTGGCTATCCAACTCTTGGACTCTCTCTGGTATTTTTCATAAATGGTGGCACCCAGAATTGAGTGAAATATTATAGATTCTTGTTGTTGGTCCTTTGTTTTTGAAGACCAATGACATCATGAATGAACGATGTCTTGACTTGCATAGTCATCAAAGTCCAGTGGCAAGACAAAAGTCAGGATGAATGGAGATGGCCTGGAATCCATTGGATGACCTTGGCATCTTCAATTTCTTAACAAGCCCTAATTACTCCACAATGCCTTGTTTCATCTGCCTTCATGGCCACTGGAACAAATTGTTATTCTCTGCCCATTTTTCCAGGAGAAGCATTCACATACTTGGGTAAGACACTTGCCTAACTCACCAATTATTTTAAAGACTATTGGCTACCCTCAATCTGGTTTAGCCCATCTGCAGATATGGTTTACTGGGGTGTGGCCATTGTGCATGCATCAGCTTCTTGTAGTCACAGGTCAGAGTTGGATTATGGGTAGATGCAAAGGGTGAGTGAGCAGCCCTGGAAAGGGCTTGGAAAACTCTTCAACAGAGATGCTAGACCTCTCTATACACACCCATACACTCCATGCAAATGACAAAAGTTATCTTCTATCTGTCTGTAATGGAGCTGCAGGAGAGGAAGAATAAACAGAATAGCACTCCTCTGCAATTTTGTTTCAGTCAAATCAACAGGTCTGGTCTCAGATAAATTGACCTTAAGTCATGCTGACTATATTGCAGAGGTTTTATGTTTATTAATAGGGTAGGAACCCCCTAGTTAAAATCTGATTCATCCCTTTTGAAAACTACAGGCTGAGGAAAAGGGAAACTAATATTCAGATTTTGCAGAAGTTGAGAATATGAAAGATATTCAATATTGCATATAATCAACTAGTAAAAAGGCAGAACTAAGGAGCAGGTGTAGAGTTTAGACATGATCAGATCAGGGCAGTGTACAAAGAGATTCTCTCTTCCTTATTCTTGAAGCAGTCTCTCTCTTTTAAAATTATGTTTGTTGATGTCTTTTGCTTTTAAATTATCTATATTTCCCTTTACCTCTTCAAGGTAGCCATCCCTTATAATAAATAATGAGGGAAGAAATTAATTAACATATCAAAAAATCTGGTACTACATGCCAAGTTTAGTACCCATAGTCCCCAAACTCTACAAAGAATTGAGGGTAGTCCCTCTCTATTCTCTTTTTTTGGAACCAGATTTGGGAATCATAATTTTGCATATTTCAATTTTGATTTTTTGACTTTTGTTTTTTTCTATTTTCATTGTTTTAGTCATCGCACATAGTAACTTACTTTCCTTAGAATCAGTTCATATATATATATATGTATGTATATATATATATCTTTTTATGTTTATATTTGCCATGAATATTTTCTTACAGAGTTATAATTTTCCATTTCATTCATGTACCTCTCAGCCATCCCACAACTGATGGACATTTGCTTTGTTTCAAGTTCTTTGCTACTACAAAAAAATTCTGCTATAATTATTTTTATGTAGACCTCTTCAGCTCTGTGTCTATAAGTAGAATTTTTAGCCAAAGCATATGAATATTTTTAATCATTTCTTCCAAATAGCTGTCCAGAATGATTAGACCAAATATCTCCACCAATACTACACTGTGATCATTTTTCCAATTTTCTTCAACATTGATTATTCCCATAATTTTTTATTTTTGCCAGCTTTTTACTTAAAAGATAAAACTGCAGACTTTCATTTGTGCTTATTATTAGCAATTTTGAGCATCTTTTATGTGTTAATATAGCTCACAATTCTTTTGAGAACTCTTTCTTCATATCCTTTGACTAGTTATTTTCTGGGGAATAGCTTTTGTCTTATATATTTATCTGATTTACTTGCACATATTGGATGCCAGATACTTATCAGACATGCTGACTACAAACATATCTATTCCTTAACTGACTATTTCCCTTCTTGTCCTGGTTGCATTTTGTTTTTGTTCATAAAAAGCTTTTCAATTTCATATAAATGAAATTATCTTTTGTATCTGTTGCAACTATCTCCATGACTTGTTTAGTTAAAAATTCACACTCTAGACAAAGCTGTGAAAGGCACATGATCTGGTTCTCTTCTGATGTTTTTTATATTATGATCTCTTATCCTTAGGTTGTATATCTATTCTGAGTTTACTTCAGTTTTCTAAATGAATGAATATAAAAGTATTTATTCAATGTTTATGATGTACTGAGCACTGTTCTAATTGTTGAGGATAGAAACACATAGAGAAAATAGTCACTGTCCTCAAAGGCATGTATATTACAATGGAGGCATCAACACATATAAGGAAATAGTGCCCAGGGAAGGACATTTTGATTTGCAAAGTTACAGGAATGGTGAGTGGAATCATATGAAAATAAACTGAAATAACCTTTTCAAAAGTGAAGACAGAGTTTTTATTATTGTTACACAATTTGAAAGGGGGAAAGAAAGAGTGCTCCCCCAGTATCAATATGTTGGTTAAGGGAGGAGACAGCTATATTTTGTAGCTATTTTGATTGGAATTACCCTTTTAATTTTTTTCTACTTGCATGTTATTGTGAAATAGAAAGATTGTTTATATAGTAGATAGAGAGCCCACATCAAAGCCAGGAAAACCTTTGTTCAGGTCACAGTTCTGACAAATATTGGCTTTGTGATTTAAGTGACAAGTCACTTCACTTCTCAGGGTTCTATGCAACTCTTTAAAATTTTAGGCTTTAGAAATGATTCTGATGCTAATTAGTAGGAGGATTTCTTCACCTTGGAGTTTCCTATATCAATGCAATCAAAAGTCTAGTGCCTGTACCTTATTTTGTAACCTCCTACTTTGCAAAAATTCTCATTCTTATTATTTTCTTTTCTAAATAAACTATATCATCAGCAAATGGAAGTGATTCTGGTGCCTTTTAACCTACATTAAATCATTTAATTAGTTCCTCTTGTCTAATTGCTATTAATAGCTTTTCTAGAATTATGTCAAATAACAGTTGGTGTGGTAGGGACACTATACTAACCTCTCCCCCCACCCCCATACAAGTTTAACTAATTTTTCCTTAAAAGCTATTGAGATCTTCCTAATAGATCCACTCATTTGGATCAGGATACTAAATGCTCAGAATGTTGACTTCACTTTCTCACCACCTGAGCACAGAGCAGCAAAAAGATACTCTGATATTTGAGTGTTGGATCACAATGGATAATTCAGGCAAGGCAATTACTCTCAGCTGAATGAACTGGAGGTGATCTCGATGCTTGTACTTTTTTAGTATCTTCCTGCTATGGCTAGATAAATTTCTTTTTGTTAAATGCTGAATGACTTATGAGTATCTTGCTTTGTTCCAATACCGAACATAAACAATCATGGGACTGGCCTGAGTCAAGGCCATAACAGAAGAGTGAGGAAATGGGGCATCTTTCTCTTCCAATATTTAGTGGGAAATTTTCTAATCCTCCTCCCACTAAATATAATAATCATTTCATAGCTTTTTATGTTAGATAAGTTATCATATTAAAAAGATCCTTTCGTACCTAAATCTAATTTTTCACCCTGTACAAAAGACTATTGTTCTTTGTCATAGGTTTTTACTGCATATCTTGATAACATCATATCATTTAGAATGCTTTTGCTTTTAATATGATTAATTATGTGAACTGTTTTTCTTTTGTTGAACAATCCTTGTAACTCTGATATAAATCTAACTTGATGATAATAAAGGATTTTTGGATAAATTGCTGTAATCTCTTTGCCAGGATTTTATTTTTAAAATTTAAATCAATATTCATTAATGACATTGGTCTATAGTGTTCTCTCTTTGTTTTATCTTTGTCTGGCTTAGATGTTAGATGATATTGATCCAAGTTGCTTAAGGTTTGCCAATTTTGTTAGTTTTTACAAAGAATGAGGTATTAATTTTTCAAAAAATCAGTTTTCAACTACTTTTTGTTTTTGTATGAACCTTTATTTTTTAATGCATTTTTTAAGGAATGTAATTTTCTCCTCAGGACTTCTTTAGATCTCTCCCAAAATATTGGTATTTTATCTTACCCTTTTCATAATATATCACATAATTATTTATTGTTTCTACAATTTGTTCTTTGGCCCACTCTTTTAGGATTTTGTTATTAAGTATCTCTATAGGTTCAAGTCTTTTGCTTCTGTCTCCTATATTGATTATGGTGTTTATTGGATGATGGTCTGTAAAAGGTGTTTAGTATTTATACTTTTAAATATTTAATTATATTTTCTTTGTGCCTTTGTACACAGGCTATTTTGTACGTGTTCTATGTTATAATGAGAAATAGGTATATTCTTGGCATTCCTATGCAGAATGTGATGTCTTTTAGCTCCTTTCCAATAGTTGACTCAGTTATCTTTTTTTATTAATCTTTTAATTAATTTTGTCCATCTTTGAAAGAGGAATATTAATGTTTTCTACTATTTTTGTGTTACAGTGTCTTTTTGCAATTCAGTTAACATTGTTTTGTGAATTTAAATGTAATTTGGTGCATATATATTATATATGTATACATAAATATGTATGCATACACACATATATGTATCTAAAATGTCCTTTCAGCATAATAAAATAACCTTGTTTATTAATATTATGCATTTTTGTTTTTGCTTTGATGAACAGTATTATTGCAATGTCTGAATTTTTTTTCATTTTACTCAATTGATAGTAAGTTTTGTTCCAGTGTCTCATTTTGATTCTCTGTGGGTCTTTGCTTTTTAAGATTCATCTATGTGTTGCATGTATTTTAAACAACTGATTGTGGGGTTTTGTTCTCTTATCATTCTATCATTTTCTCATGTTTCACCAAATTCTTGAATCCATTCACATTAAAAAATATGTTAGATTTTTGCTTTCCTTCATTTGTTTCTTAAATCATTTCTTCTAAAATTTATTTAACATTTTTATTAAAGTCAATACATTGTCCTTGTGTTTTGTTGTTTAAACTGCTTTGAGGCAACTGTTTCCATAGGCTCTCTTCCCTCTCCATTCTCACTCCTGTTTGATTATCCTTTCCCTGATTTGGGGTTTACTTGAAATATTTATTTTTCCTTTAATTATCTATTTCTTCCCCTATTTAGTCTCCTCTGTTTCCCCTGTTAGTTAAATGGTTAATTCAAAATATCCCGACCTCTCATCTCTTCCAACTTCTTATGCTTGTTGTTGTACAGTCATCTTCAACACTTCATGATCTCGAGGACCATGCTTTCCACGGGGTTCTCTTGGCAAAGATACTGGAGTGGTTTACCATCTTATTCTCCTGTGGATTAAGATGAACAGAGGTTAAGTGATGTGCTCAGGGTCACATAGCTAGTAATTGTCTGAGGTCAGATCTGAACTTGTGTCTTTTTGACTCCAGGTCTAGTACTCTATCTACTGAGCCATTTAGTTGCCCTTTCTTATGTTTTCCAGTTTTTCATATTTACTAAACTTTTTTAAAGAAGCTTTTCTTTGTTTCATTCTCTTTGTTAATTCTCTTCCCTTGCATTCTTTTCTGAAACTTGATTTCTCTGAATCCTGTATTCTTATTCATTCTTTTTTTTATTCTCTCTTTGATCCTTATTGGAATTAAGGCTTCTGAAATATTTGGTCTGAGCTGCCTCTTCTGTTCAATTTCTATTTATTGCCCCATTATTTCTTTATTTTTCTGTGCTTCACTCTTAGAAAACATAAAAATGAATGTTCATTAACGACAGCGGAGTAGAAAGAGGACCTCCGTGGGACTCTGACTCCCACCACCTCCAATTCATATAAAAGGGGACTCTAAACAAACTTTGAAGTTACAGAACCCACAAAATGACACAAAAAGCTAACTTCCCACTGAGGACAACCCAGCAGGCCTGCAGGAATTGGCCAGCGCAGTTCTCTGGGAGCTGAGCCCAGCCCCATGAGGAGGTTTTAGCCCCAGGGCGGGCCTGACCAACCATCCACTGGAGGGACTCCAGGTTCCCATCAGCTGTGGTGATCCAGAATTATCAACACATAGATGTAAGGACAAAGTGAAATGTCAGTGCAATGTGGACTTTGGGACCCAGTAGTTGGGAGTGCATATGCTTCCCCCCAACCCCCCCAGCAAGAAGCCACTGAGGGCTGAGGCACAGCCTCCCCCATGTGGAAGCTTCAGCTACTGGCCTGCACAGTGTAGGGGGACCAAGCAACCAATCTGAGGGGTAATCACTCTTGTTTTAACTTGCTTGGATCTGGATTGCAGTCTAGGGTGGAGGTCCTGGGGTGGGTGTCAAGCTTGCCAGAGTGTGTGGAGGTCTCAGAAAGGGCACCCATCTAATACCTCCAGCAGCTGAGAAAACCCCAGCATTTGGGACAAAAGCTCCCCTGTCTGGTGGCAGAGTCCTTCTGTGTCAAAAAGCCCAGGGGTCAAGTGACTGAGGGGTGACCTGACCAGGAAAAGGAAACAAAGTAGACAGAAGATTCCAACATTAGACTCTTATTTTAGGGACAAAAGGAGCAAAGCATGGAACAGGAGGAAGATAGTGAAGTCAGAACTCCTACACCAAAAGCTTCCAAAAAAATACAAGCTGGTTACAGGTCATAGAGGATCTTAAGAAGCAGATAAGAAAAGTGGAGGAAGAGAAATGAGAACGATGTAAGAAAATTATGAAATGAGAGTCAACAGCCTGACTGAGGAAAATAATACCTTAAAAAACAGACTAATTCAAATGGCAAAAGAGGCTCAAAATGCAATGTGGAGAGGAATGCTTTAAAAAGTCGAATTTTCCAGATGGAAAAAGAATCTCAAAAGCTCACTGAGAAGAATCATTGCTTCAGAATTAGATTGGAGCAAATGGAAGCTAATGACTTGATGAGAAATCAAGATGCTGTTAAACAGATCCAAGCAAATGAAAGAATAGAAGGCAATGTGAAATATCTCATTGGAAAAACCACTGACCTGGAAAATAGATCCAGGAGAGATAATTTAAAAATTATTGGACTACCTGAAAGCCATGATCAAAGATAGAACCCAGGAAACATCCTCCAAGAAATTATCAAGCAAAACCACCCTGATGTTTTAGAACCAGAAGGTAAAATAGAGGTTGAAAGAATCCACCGGATCACCCCCTGAAAAAGATCCCAAAAAGAAAACTCCTAGGAATAGTATAGCCAGGTTCTGAAATTCCCAGATGAAGGAGAGAATACTACAAGCAGCCAGGAAGAAACAAGTTGAGTATTGTGGAAATACAATCAGGATAACTCAGGATCTGGCAGCTTCTACCCTGAGGGATTGTAGGGCTTGGAATATGATATTCCTGAGGTCAAAGGAGCTGGGATTAAAAATAAGAATCACCTACCCAGCAAAACTGAGTATCATGTTTCAGGGAAAAATATGGTCATTCAGTGGAATAGAGGACTTCCAAGCATTCTTGCTGAAAAAACCAGAGTTGAATAGAAAATTTGACATTCATATACAAGAAGTAAGAGAAGCATGAGAAGGTAAACGGAAAAGAAATCATAAGGAACATGGGAAAATGATAATTGTAACTGATGAAACTTTTCTCAGTATGAAAATAGTTGAATGGAATATGTGTGTGTGTGTGTATATATGTATATATATATATGTGTGTATGTGTGTGTGTGTGTGTCTATATTGGAGGGTATATGGGCATATGAATACATATGTGAATGTGTGTATATATGTTTACAGGTATACATAAATAGAGGGCACAGGACCAATTTAATAGGAAGGGATGATACTTAAAAGGTGAAATCAAGAGGTGAGAGAGGAATATAATGAGAGGAGATGGGGAGAGACAGAATGGGGTAAACTATCTCATATAGAAGAGGCAAGGGAAAATGGTTACAAAGGAGGGGAAGAATAGGGCAGCAAAAGGGAATGGGTCCACCTTATTCTCATTGAATTTGGCTCGGGGAGGGAATGACTTACACAGTAAATAGGGTATCTCACCCCACAGGAGAGTGGGGGGGAAGGGGATGAGATGAGGGATGATGGAAGGGAGGGCAGAAAGGGGGGTGGAGGGAAGTTGGAAGCACCCACCTTTGAAAAGGGATGGGATCAAAGTAGAGAATAGAACAAGGGGGAGGTGGGATAGGATGTAGGGAGATATAGTTAGTCTTTTACAATATATCCACTATGATAATATTTTGCATTAGCTACACATGTACAACCTGTATAGAATTGCTTATCTACTCAGCATGGGTGGGTGACAAGGGAGGAAGGGAATGAATCCGGAATTCAAAGTTTTATAATCAAATGTTTAAAAACACACACACACACACAGACACACACAGACACACAGACACACACACACACACAGACACACACACATATATATATATATATATATATATATATATATATATATACTTTTATTAATACTATCCTACATGTAATTAGGAAATGTTATACAGGCACTGGGGCATAGAGATCCACCTGCCCTACTGGAAAAGTCGAAGGGGGTATGGGAGAAGATATGGAAGAGAGCAGATTGGAGGAGGGGATATCCTGTGGGACTGCTATTCTTGGGGCAGTGGGCAGGGGAAAAACAGGGAGAAAATTTGTAACTCAAAATCTGGAGGAAATGAATGATGTAAATTAGAAGTTAATAAAGCATTTGAAAAAAAAAGAAAAAATGCATGTTGATTCAATCCATCAATTAATTGGATGCTTTTGCATGGTAGTAATTATGTATTTCACTGAGTTCTTTTCTATGCCATGTTCATATTCCTTCTCAGTGACCATGTTATCTCATGCCAGTATCCATGGTATGCCCAGCATTCTGTTTGCTACCTTCCCCCAAGATCTCACATATATATCCTTTCTCTTTGGCCAAAATGTTGCCTATGGAAGAATATCATCATCATCATACAAGGTAACCTACCTATTCACAAGACCCCTCTCAGATTAAACTCATCATTTGATCTGTATGCCTCATATACATGCATCTCTTCTCTCCTGTGAGTGTTCTTCTGCAGGACCTCTTCCTCATCTCTATGTTGATATTCATTCCTTTTAAATTCAATAACCTGTTGTCTCTCCCATTCTCCCAGACTATTCTTTCTTAAGGGAAGGCAATAGGAATCAATGTATTTTTTCCTGTTCGCTTGTGGAATTGATTCACATGAATTTCTCATTTCTTTTTTCCACCACATCCTTGTGTCACTTTTAATCACTTCCCAGTACTTCTTCCCACTCTCAATTCCATTCTGCAAAATACATTGATTCCCCCTATAGGAGGGAGCAAGGGTTTAGTCCATGGTTCTTCAGTTCTAGTCTTCTTTTATTCTCCTTCGTGTACAGGTGAATGAAATGACTAGTCCTTTAATATCATCTCTAGTGTTTTTCAGAGAAATGACTTAGTATATATATACATATATATATATGTATATATATATATGTATTATAGTGAAAGATACATTTCTTTGTGGGGCTGACTCACTCCATATGCCTATCTACTTGATCAAATATAGGTAGATCATCCTTTAATTATGTTTTGCCCAGGCATACCTTGAAAGGACTAAAATCAATTGCAGTACTAAGCCTTTATGTTCTTCTACAAACTTGAAATTCTTAGATATCAGCTGTAGGTTAACAGTTGCATAGTTTTATTTTAAGTCTTGAACAAACAACACTAAGTTCCATTATGAATTTCAATGTTATGCTAATTAAGCTTTGCAATTTTATTGCTGTTATTAAGGTTAATATACTATTATTTGTAATATTTCACTATAACTACATTTGCTATTAATAGTTGGGAAATGAAATGGATCAATAAAGCTTCTATATTGTTTGCATGTTTACATTATTAAAAATGTAATAAGTCAGGAAAAATTCATAACAGGGAAATCTATTAGGTGATGTAGTCATTTTTCAAGCAAAATGGTGGGAACCCTACTGTTAGGGTCATTTAGAATTGGACTAGAAAAAGCCTCTAGGAATTCTACAGAAAAATCTAATGTTGAAACAGAATGGCCTCAATGACCTAATAGAATTTTCATCTTTAAACCTTTCAGATGGCTTGCTGTAGCTGATATATATCAAAATAGCTTTCCCTTCCTAGACTGTCTACATTTTAAATAAGAATTTAACCACTTCAGAGAGGCAGACACTGTTTTAGATGTTAGGGATGCAACTACAACAATAGAGAAATTCCTGACCCTAAAGAGCTTACATTCTATTGAAGGGAAACAACATGAACACAGAGAAATAAGCAGAAAATATTTTACATGTAAATAATTAATTTAAGTAAATAATTAAAACTAAATAAGTTTCCTGGAGCTGAAAAAGGGGATGATCAAAGAGATAAGGAAGAGAGGGTAGATTAAGGACACAAGTAGAGTTTGGCTTTAATTGAGAGGAGGACTTCCTCTTTCTCTGAGACTGAAACAAATTAGGAATAGACATGGTTAGAAAATAATTCTTAAAAAGATCTTTGTGTTTTAGTGGATCACAAACATATAGGTTAGCAATGTGATGGAGCAGCTGAAAAGCTAATGCAGTCATGGACTTTATCAGAAGAGACAAGACTTACAAGAATACGGAGATGATAGTCATACTGTACTCTGTCTTTGTCTAACCTCATTTGGGGTAATTGTTCAATTCTGAAAGTCATAGTTGAAGAAAAATATTGATAAGCTGGAGTGTCCAGAGGAGGGCAATGGGGATGGTGAAGGGTCTTGAGTCAATATTGTATAAAGATTGTCTAAAAGAATCAGGTATGTTTAGCCTAAGGAAAAGAAGATTCAAAGTGAGGATCTATGTGATGTATTTCTTCAAGTATTAGAAAGGCTATCAAACTGATGAAGTATTAGGTTAATTTTGCTTGGCCCTAGAGGACAGAACAAAGAATAATTGGAAGTTGCAAAGGTCAAAATTTAGATTTGATGTTCAAGAAAAATTCTCTAACAATTAGAACAAAAGTTCTCCTTCCAGGGTGACCTACCACTGGTGAGGCAGTTTGTAGTGGAGATACCTTTCGTATATGAACTGGGTTAGATGGTTGCTGAGCTTCCTTTCAAATCTCAAATTCTATGATAATGAGGTTTGAATAAGAGATGACATAAAGGTGATCTGAAGTATAGAACTGGGGAGAAGAGAGAGTTCATGATGGCCAGCCTTAATTTCTTGGGTTTTAAAAAAATTTTATTTATTTACTTTTAGTATACAACATTCAATTCCACAATCCATTGAGTTTCAAATTTTCTCCTCCTCCCTCTCCTGCCTCCTTTCCCCTTGCCCCCATGGTGGCATGCAATAAAATATAGGATCTACAAATACCTTCACATTAAACATTAATCAGGTTTTAAAGAAGGATTATCACCAATGGAGTGAAAAATGAGAAAGAGGAAACAAAATAAAATAAAACAACAAAAAAGAGAGAGAGCAAGTAGTTTGCTTCAGTCTGCATTCAGACTCTGTAGTTCTTTCTCTGGATGTGGATATCTCTTTCCATCATGAGTCTTTTGGAGTTGTCTTATAATCTTTCATTGCTGAAAGGAGCCCAGTCTATCAAAGTTATTTGTCACACATACGTTGTGTCTATAATTGTGTACAAATTTCTTCTGGTTCTGCCCTTCTCACTCAACATCAATTTATATGTCTCTCCAGGTTATTATGAAGTCTGTCTGGTCCTCATTTCTTATAGCACAATAGTACTCCATTACATTCATATACGACAACTTGTTTAGCCCTTCCCCAACTGATGGGCATCCCCTTAATTTCCAATTCTTTGCCACCACAAAAAGAGTTTCTATAAACATTTTTGTACATATGGGTCCTTTCCCCACTACTATGATCTCTTTGGGATACAACCCTAGAAGTGGTATTGCTGGGTCAAAGGGTATGCACTTATTTATAGCCCTTTGGGCATAGTTCCAGATTGCTCTCCAGAATGTTTGAATTAGTTCACAACTCCATCAACAATGCATTAGTGTTCCAATTTTTCCAAATCCTCTCCAGCATTTATCATTTCCCTGTTTTGTCATCTTAGCCACTCTGACTGGAGAGATGTGGCACCTCAGAGTTGTTTTGATTTGCATTTCTCTAATCAATAGTGATTTAGAGCATTTTTTCATATGCTTATAGATATCTTTAATTTCTTCCTCTGAAAACTGCCTGTTTGTATCCTTTGACCATTTATCAATTGGGGGATGACTTGTATTCTTATAGATTTGACTCAATTCTCTGTATATTATAGAAGTGAGGCCTTTATCAGAGACACTGGTTGTAAAAATTCTTTTCCAATTTTCACTTCCTTCTTAATCTTGGTTACATTGGCTTTGTACGAAACTTTTCAATTTAATGTAATCAAAATTATCTATTTTGCATTTTATAATGCTCTCTCTTGTTTGGTTGTAAAATCTTCCCTTCTCCATAAATCTGACAGGTACACTATTCCTTGCTTTCCCAGACTGCTTACAGCTTCAGCCTTTGTACCTAGATTGTGCACCTATTTTGACTTGATTTTGGTATACAGTGTTAGATATTGGTCTATACCCAGTTTCTAACATACTATATTCCAGTTTTCATCAGTTTTTGTCAAATAATGAATCTTATCCCCAAAACTGGGGTCTTTGGGTTTATCAAACAGTAGATTACTATAGTCATTGACTTTTGTGTCTTTTGTACCTAATTTATTCCACTCATCCACTACTCTATTCCTCAGCCAGTACCAAGTAGTTTAGATGACTGTTGCTTTATAATTGCTTAATTCCTTCATGAAGTATAGGGTAAGGTTCCTAGATGAGAGGGAGGGGAATGAAAATGGTGTAGGTGATGAAGACAAATGAAAAGATTTGGAATAGATTCTATGAGGGGGTGTGTGTAGAGAAAGACAATTGTTTGTTCTTTGTTTTCAAAGAGCACCAGTGACATCATGGGTGATGTCTTGACTTGGGTAAATTATATTAAAGTGAGGTAGAGTTGCACAAAGTCTTCAGCATCGCCTTCTCTTCCAGAGTCAATGAAGTCCTTTGGCAAAACAAAACCGGTGATTTTCTGATCAAGCTCTAAGAGCTCCACAGATCCTGTACCAGCTGTCTTCATGGCCTTTGGAACAAATTATTCTCATCTACCCATTCTGCTGGGGAAAGTCTTCACATGCTCAGGGTAGACACTGCCCTAACTCATTGACAGGTTTGAAGCTTATTGATTACCCTCATCCTGCTTTAACCTGTCTTGCCAAGACAGTTTACTGGGGTTTGGCTCCTGCATATACTACAGTTTATTAGAGCCACAGGTTGAATCGGGCAGATACCAAGGGTGGATGAGCAGTCCTGAAAAAGGCTCAGAAATCCCTCATACCAGAGGTGCTAATCTTCCTGAACATTCCATACACCCCAGAGAGGTAATTAGGAAATAGTAAAAGAATTGGCAAGTGAATATTAAGGTCTTGTTAAGCTTACAGAACATAAATTTTTAGTCAATCCAATTTAGAACCTGGGATTTAAGTATTTACTAGCAAGAACAGTTCCTCAAGTTAAGCTCTTGAGAAAGAATTCTTTTTTTTTTTTTGAGGAGTAGAAGAGACCCAACCCTGATCTGCATCTCCTATCCTCCCCTCCTTAATAGGAGAAGGACCTTGTGAGACTTAGAGGACCAGAGGATTTGGAAGGAATTGGTGTCCTAGTTCTAGAACATTCCTAAAACAGCATGGATTGATGGAAATGTCTGAATCGGCAGTTCTGAATGAACTAGATACACTGAAGAAAAGTTTTGGGATGCTACAAAGAGCCCAGAGGACAAATAGCACCACACCTAAAAGCAAATTCATAAATACCTTACAAGGGGAAGAAAATAATTTTCACCAATCAGGAGTTTTGACTAGTCTCGGTCTCAATGTCCTCAACCATAAAAATGTAAAATTTAGCGTATATAATCTACAAGGTTACTTCTAACTGTAAATATATGGTCCTGTGATCTTTGATTTCAAACACAAGTAAGAGTAAGGAATGAGACAAATCTGAATGTGACTCAGGGTGCCAACTGAATGTTGAAGGCAATATTTTTTTTTCTTTTCAAGCCTTCAGGAGGCTTTGTTTCTACAAATACTGGCAAACAGACAGCTAAAGCAGGGCTTAGTACATATTTTTCTTTAAAATATTTCCATGGCCCAGTGCTTCCAAAATGCCACTTTAAATGTGATGCCATCTACTTAATTATATAGGTTATACCAGAGTGAGGTAGTGAGCCAGGGACACTTATTCATACAACAAAAGAGAGATGCAAGAAATATTTGGCACTGATTTGGGCTAATTCATCTGCATTCAGCCCCAATGAATTCAAATTTAAAAACCAATTTCCAGTATGCCCTCCCTAGCCAATGCTCTATTTACTGTGGGCTCCAGCAACTAGGGAAAGCTTTGATTTAATTTTGCATCCATTTGTGTTATCTCTCTCAGAACCAGTAGAGTAGCAAGATTAAATCAAGTCTAATCTGTTTGTACGGAAATAAAGAATGGCCTATAATAATGCATCCACCACATACCATTTAACATTGCACTGTAAAAGAGAAGCTCATAATTTCATATACGACTTTTTTCCCCTGTTAATCCTTAGCTTCAGAATTGAAAATATGGGCTGGTGATTGTGGTCCATATTATTGTCCTCTGGATGGTAGTCCCTGATGTCTGTCCTTGTGAACAGGATGATGATGGCTATCCTAGCTGCCCAGACCGAGTAACTTGATTTTGAGATCTGGACTATAACAATAAAATAATTTAATAATTAAAAATAAAATAATAAAATAAAACAATAAAAAGAACTCTTTTCTCCCCTCAAATAGTGGGGAAAAAAGATATTAGGATTCATCTTTCCCCATCTGAACACCAAGAATAGGAGAGTGATCAAAACAGTAACCCCCTCCTAATCACAGACAACCTTCTGTAGAGTTTGACTTGATACCTTTCCTCTATCACTTGAATAAGAAAGATGGCAGAATATTAATGTTATTTCTCCTAATCAGCCTTCAGAGCTAATTTAAAGACAAAGAGGTAACTGCCCCAAGGAGTGTCTAGTTCTAAGGCAAGCAGTGTCTAAAGATCACAGGAGAATGTCCACCAAGTCTCAATGTCAAAAAAAAAAAAACAACTTTATCCACTCGGAGTGACAGAACAGGAAACCTTAAAACAGGCTAAAATGACAGAAGTGGTAAGTGACAAATGTTGGAGGGTATGTGGAAAAATTGGGGCACTAATTTACTATTGGTGGAACTATGAAGTAATCCAACCATTTTGGAAAACAACGTGGAATTATGCCCAAAGTTATTAAACTGCCTATACCCTTTGACCCGGTAATACCACCACTACGTCTGTTTCCCAAGATGATTAGAGGAAAAGGGAAAGAACCTAAAATATTTATAGTAGTTCTCTTTGTGGTGACAAAGAACTGGAAATTGTGGGAATGCCCATCAATTGGGAAATAGCTAAACAAGTTGTGGTATATGATCTTGATGGAAAATTGCTGTGCTATAAAAATGATGAGCTCAATGGTCTTAGAAAAACATACATAGACTTGCATGAAATAATGAAAGGCAAAATGAACAGAACCAAGAGAACATTACATATGGTAACAGCAATATTGTTTTAAGAACAGCTTTGAGTGATTAGGTCATTTTGACTTACAAATATGCAAATTAACTGCAAAGGACATATGAAGAAAGAAGCTATCTGCATCCAGAGAAAGTACTGATAAATAGAAGCACATATAGAATAGTTTTACACATATGTATTTATACACACATATACATAAATATATATAGACATATACATACATGTGTGTTGATATATATAT